>NC_056743.1:1763866924-1764131924 GCF_019279795.1 Protopterus annectens
ACGTTTTGACGTCCTATTAATTCAGATATGTACATGCAGAGACCCATTTCACAGCTGTGCTGCAGCACATTAGTTCATGATCAGCTCAATATCCCTTCTTGCATCACTTTTCTATTTACCACTTCAGTTCGTCATCATCTGTGAAATGTGTGCACTTATCTGTGTATATGGATGTGGTTAACAAAATGAGACATCTAAAAGGGTAGAATTCATGAATGAGAGGTGCAGACTAATGAAGACCAGTTATTCTAACTGGAAGCTAATGCACTAAAGCTAAGCAGCTATTGAGTAGTTTTGGAAGAATTTTATTCAATCTGTAATCGTATGACATGCTAGCACAATGCACCAGACACAGTGATACAAACCAGATAATCAGTAATCATATGACATGCTAGCACCAGGCACAGTGATACAAACCAGGCAATCAGTAGTCATATGATATGCTAGCACCAGACACACTGATACAAACCAGGCAATCAGTAATCGTATTGACATGCTAGCACCAGACACAGTGATACAAACCAGTCAATCAGTAATCGTATTGACATGGTAGCACCAGATACAGTGATACAAACCAGGCAATCCATAGTTGTATGACATGCTAGGACCAGACACAGTGATACAAACCAGGCAATCAGTAGCCATATGACATGCTAGCACCAGACAGAATGATACAAACCAGGCGATCAGTAGTCGTATGACATGCTAGCACAAGATACAGTGATACAAACCAGGCAATCAGTAGTCGTATGACATGCTAGCACCATGCACCAGACTCAGTGATACAAACCAGGCAATCAGTAATCGTATTGACATGCTAGCACCAGACACAGTGATATAAACCAGGCAATCAGTAATCGTATGGCATGCTAGCACCAGACACAGTGATACAAAACAGACAATCAGTAGTCATATGACATGCTACCACCATGCACCAGACTCAGTGATACAAACCAGGCAATCAGTAGTCGTATGACATGCTAGCACCACACACAGTGATACAAGCCAGGCAATCAGTAGTCGTATTACATGCTAGCACCAGACACAGTGATACAAACCAGGCAATCAGTAATCGTATTGACATGCTAGAACCAGACACAGTGATACAAACCAGTCAATCAGCAGTCGTATTGACATGGTAGCACCAGATACAGTGATACAAACCAGGCAATCCATAGTCGTATGACATGCTAGCACCAGACACTATGATACAAACCAGGCAATCAGTAATCATATGACATGCTAGCACCAGACACAGTGATACAAACCAGGCAATCAGTAGTCGTATGACATGCTAGCACCATCCACCAGACTCAGTGATACAAACCAGGCAATCAGTAATCGTATTGACATACTAGCACCAGACACAGTGATACAAACCAGGCAATCAGTAGTCGTATGACATGCTAGCACCAGACACAGTGATACAAACCAGGCAATCAGTAATCGTATTGACATGCTAGCACCAGACACAGTGATATAAACCAGGCAATCAGTAATCGTATGACATGCTAGCACCAGACACAGTGATACAAACCAGGCAATCAGTAGTCGTATGATATACTATCACCAGATACAGTGATACAAACCAGGCAATCAGTAATCATATTGACAAGTAGCACCATGCACAAGACTCAGGGCCGGATTCATGAAACCTCCATGTAAGAGTTAATATGTCTTACACGGAGGCTGCAGTCTAATGGTATGACATCAGCATGCCATGCATATTCATGAGGGCATGCTGAATCATACCCTAGGCTAACACGGTCCATGTAGGAAAGTAGGGGGTGTGTCCGAATGCCGAGTTCTTCAAAGGGACACGCCCCCAGAAGAGTCAGAGTCCTGAAATTAAACACCCACGAGCGAGTCCACGGAAATGTCAAGGAACACAACACCACATGCCCTCACAGACTATAAACCCAACTGTAATGTAAAACGTAAAAATAGCAGTTTAATTTTTTTTTTTATAATTTCCAAAATGTTTGCCCGTAGTTGCGCTCATTTGCATGGGTATGCCCTCCGCTCAGCCACAGTTAGCAGACATTGAAAAGTATATAAGATCTAAATATGCAAATTAAGCCAAGTAGCAATAGCGTAGCGGTAGAGACGTTGGCCAAAGAGGAGGTAGTCACAGTTCGAGCCCCTACAACATCATTTTCCATTTTTATTTAAATAAGCATGAAACAATCCCCTGACATATATATATATATATATATATATATATATATATATATATATATATATAAAAAACTATAATTTAAGTAAAATGTAATGAAATGGGCCATGTATTTTTGAAGAAATCCGACATAAGAAAATATAAAAAAAGGATCAGAATTGCCCATAGCTTAGCAAGGCTTTAGCAAGCTGAATATGGGTGCCCGTAGGTGAGCAGCGCTTTAACAAGCTTAATATGAGTGCCCACAGGTGAGCAGCGGTTTAACAGGTTTAATATGAGTGCCCGGAGTTGAGCAGCACTTTACCACACTTAAAATGAGTGCCCATAGTTCAGCAGTGCTTCACCTAGCATAATATGAGTGCTCATAGCTAAATAACGCGTTACCCAGCGTAAGCCGTTTGCGCGGAGCTGCGCAGTGTGCCAACCAGCTTACCGGCAGGCAACACTGGGCAAACTGTATCAAAGTCGCCTTTACACAGACACACCTCCTAGCCTGTCTAGACAGTAGTAAAATAAAAAAAAGCAATGCCCAGGGTCGAACCTGGGATACTGTGCACCATAGTCAAAGTACTGAACCACTAAGCTATGACAGTTGTACTGAGAAATGCAGTATTAGCATATATATAGGAATGAATGGAAATAGAAGCATGACAAAGCAGGTTTTTTTAAGCTGATAAATATCCAAAACGGCCAATCACAGATAAGTGCGGGAAAACCGGCATATATAAGCCCCATAGGCGGGAATACACAGCATAACTGATTGTGGTACCCATTTGCAGTCAGGATGGCAAGTGCAGGAGAGGGAAGTCACTTTAGAGCACAAAGGTGGGGTGTTGAGGAGTCAAAATATATGGTTTGGCTCCTAGTCCATGATCATGAAACACAACTCATGCAGGGCCAGGTTCACTGGGGAGCGTACAAGGCAGAGGTGTGGAACTGGTTGGCACATGATCTCACCAGTGCCACAGGCATTCCGAGGACTGTTGAACAGGTCCGTCACCACCATGCAGACCTGAAGCGACGGAAGGAGGACTAACTGAACTGTTGGATCCAGGAGGCCCGCCAAATGCCCAACGCCCCACTACTGAGTAAGTATCCATGTAATTAAGTATGTAAGAAATGTTATCCTAGCCTATAGTATGGAGATGTATGTTCCAATATTACTTCCTTTATATTACAGCTGCAGGTGTTCGTTCCGCGAATCAGCGAGCCTATGCTGATAGGCTGCTGAGGTTGCGCCACCAAGCAGGTTAGTAATTATTTAGCTGGTATTGTCATAGAATATAAGTGAGACAGATTGTAAAAGAGTTCAGTGTTGTAACTCACTAATAAAGGTCAAATAAGCCTAGAAGAAAGATTCTGCTAGTATTGTAAGATTAGATAAGTGATGCAGCCTGGAAAATAGTGTAATGCAGTCCAGTAATAAAGATTAAACAAGTCTCAAATAGAAGTTTCCACCTGTATTGTAATATCAGATAACTGCTGCAGCCAGAAAAATGAGTGGTAATCAATCAACAAAGGATAGACAAGTGTCAAATACATCCTTGTAAATTCTGCCATATGAAATAAGTGAGTCAACTGGAAAGGGTTATTGTAAACCAGTAATAAATGTTAATAAAGCCTAGAATTAAGTACCAGTCTGAAATGTAAATATAAAATAATTGAGAGAGTGTGAGAAAGACAGTTTGAAGCTACCAGGAAAGCTGTAATATGTCTGGAATAAAGGTATACTGCAGTCACTACATTATGAAATGAATGAGACAGCCACAACCAAAGAGTGTAATGTGTTAAATAAAATACAGAGCATGGACTGTGTCCATCCCACAAATTGGATATGTTGTTGTACCCTTGCATTATGGAAATAGTATGGTTGTATGAAATGCTGAACATCCACAGTTGTCTAGACCCATATAAATCAAATGTAGCAGGATGCTGTACCTGAACACAGCCAGATATGAACATATATGAATAAAAATGGAATATATATTAATGTAGCAGTAACATCCCCATCACCAACATTCCTAAGGTTACATACAGGAAACTGTATTAATACAAGTAGGGGATATATATCTGCATCTACTAGGAATGTACAGTATATGTATAGGTAGTTTTAGTTGTTAATGTAAAATTTCTCCACCTTACCCTATTTTCACAAATGATGCCATTCCACACCAAACCGGGTATGTGTATTCACAATTAATTCCCATGGACATTTGTTCTGTTGGTTCATACATATCTGCATGTACATTGATGCATGTGCCCCGTTCACATATCCAAACCTGATGGCCTGTTGCCACCAATCAACCCTGCATGCTGTTGGAATGTGCACTGTTGTTCTAAATATGTATGTGTTATGCTTGCTTCTCAATGTTCGGAATTCATGGGTGTTTGGTTAATGGGAATACTGATGCATGCTGTTACAACTCATTTTGAATGGTGTTGTTTGTTACTAACCCAAAATGCCATAAAATACTGCTAAACATAGGACAACAGGGAAGGTGGGTTCCAGCGGACCCACCTCTCCCACCTCAGCTGGCGAGTGTACCTGGCACCAGTGCCCAGGTCGGGACCGCCTCCTCCGGTGGCCCTGTGCCACCTTTGGGTGGAAGCGCTGCAGGGGATGGGGCTCACCCCCCCCTGCAAGTGTGGCCGGAGGAGAGCCTCCACTCACCCTCCATAGGGTCCAGTCTGTGGTGCGTAGTGAGATCAGGTGTTCTGTGACTGATCCCCTACGCCAGCTTGAGGCGAGGGTGGCGCAACTCATGGGTGTGCCTGCCCGTCCTATCCAGCCCCCAGCACAGCCCCGGCCTGGGCTGTGAAGGCGCAATGGTAACTGCCTATGGGTGGGGATTTCAGTTCCACTGTTGCCATCTGTGGGCTCATGGGCTTGCGATATCCAAACATCCATCCCGTCATTTGTGTTTACCCCCCACGTGTCATACTCCGCCCCTGTATGCATCTTGTTTGTCTTGTCTGTTAACCTCCCCAACCTACCTCCCCAAATATACCTACTTCCTGTACCTCACATTCCACTCTCACTTGAAAAAAATAAAAAGGGCACTCTGTTCCCACAAAAAATTACGCCCATACATAGCTGTCCAATTGCACACATGTCCACTGGACATGTAAACTGATAATTCTAATTGGCAGTACAACATATTTTGTT
Source organism: Protopterus annectens (assembly GCF_019279795.1). Lineage (NCBI taxonomy): Eukaryota > Metazoa > Chordata > Ceratodontiformes > Protopteridae > Protopterus > Protopterus annectens. Next base: position 1,763,872,267 of record NC_056743.1, read on the forward strand.
GTCCTCACCCCTCTCTCAGGGGTGGAAGGTTTCAAATTTCACACCAAATTTCACACATATGCACAGCTGTTGTTGATAAAGAAATGGGCAGCTATGGGCCTTCCCTACATCCTTCCTGCACATCCCGAGCTTGTTTTCCTACTGTCCTACCCTCTTTGTGCCTCCTTTTTCACCACTTTCCTATCTCCCCATTTTCTTTTCTTTAAAAGAAATTAGCACGGGTGTTAGCGGGAGTAAGCACTTTTAAGCAGTAGTCAGCAGGTGTGCGCTTGTGTGCGCTTAGCTAAGCGAGTGTGCGCTCAGCTAAGCGAGTGTACGCATGTGTAAGCATCGCGCAAACCAGCGCAAACCCGCTTACAACTGCTTAAAAGTGCCTTAGTCACTCTGTATGGCAAGGCCTGTAGTCTGCTCATCAGCAAAATAAAATACCCCTGTCAGTCTCGAACCCCTGACCTTGGAAACACTAGTCTACATGAATTACCACTGAGCCATGGCAGATATACAAGAACTTGGTGCTGAAAGAAATATATCATGAAATACAAGGAGTGAATGTAAAGGGAATATAGGAAGGCCATTACACAAAGCTTGTTCCCTGAATCCTTATTGGCAATTCTTGTGGAATTGCATTACATTAGTGTGATAAGAGAAATAGCCATGCTAGGAGGTAATAATGTTACAGTAGCACCTTACAAACCCCACACAGTATCAGAGCAGGATAAACACCTTCATATTTGAATAGGTATGAGGCCAGACTTCCCAACTGTGACTGATTTACAGGGATGTCCCTGATTTGCAAAAAAATGTTACCTGTGCCCCACTGACTCCCTGTGAAATGTACTAACAGTAGGCAGAAAGGTGGGGTATCCCACGTAATGGTGACTGTCAATAAGTTAAAGTAGACACTACTTACATGTCAGAAATGGTGTAGTAATACATATGCTCAAAATACCCCACAGTCACAACTGCAGAATATCTGAAATATAGCACGGGTGTATCCCACTGATATGTACCTTTCCCTGAGGCTGGTCAAATATATACCTGAGAGTATCTGAGGCCTGCAAGTGTCAGAAATACACAGACATATCAGCCTGTCTGCTGTTACACACTCTGCGAATAGCTGTAGAATTACTCCCACAAGCACACCCTCATGTAGGAGTACAACACAGAAATATCAAAGGATGTCGCCATCTAACAAACTAATGACAGTATAGCAGTTTAAAAGCACTACATGTGCCTGATATTCATAATTGTTAGTACAAAATACAAGGCCCTAGTACTGCTCAGCAACAAAATAAAATACCCTTGTAAGTGTGAAACCCCAGACCTTGGGCTCACCAGACTGCATGCAGTGCCACCAAGCCACAGCAAACATATAAGAACTTACTGCTGAAAGAAATATATCATGCATTACAAGGTGTGAATGTAAATGGAAAATAGGAAAGCCATAGCAACACATTCCAGTAAAGACAAATATCAGGCCTTCAAGGAGTGAATGTAAATGGAAAATAGTGCAGCCATAGCAACACATTGCAAGAACTACTGTTGTATACCAGTTAATCCACAACTCCCACAGGAAAGTACATACTCCCATGTAAACAGTGTTAGCATTAGCAGGTGTGAGTTAACATACACACTGGGAAGAGTGAACTGGAAAAAGCAACAGTCAGGTTTCAGTACAACATGCATTTCAGTGGCTACAACACAGCCTTAGATATGAGAGACATACCAACCTTCTGACTGACACAACAGTGTCCACAGCAAACCAGCATGGTCCCCACCTTGCAAAACTGAAATGCCTATGCCTACCTAACCTAACATTTTATAGCAGTGTCCTGAAATCACAGTGAGAACTGCAATTACCACACAGCAGGCTGCATGCAATTAGTAAATGCTGGCCACCAACTGGTGCAGAGGCCATCACATGCACATGTGCAGATACCTACAAAAGCAGCCTGTACTGCCAGTCCACACATGCAATAATATCACTGCAGCAACTGGAAGGAGAGAGAGAGACAGAGACAGAGAGAGACAGAGAGACAGACCAAAATAAAACAAAAAAAAAGAAAGAAAAAACAAGCTAGCCAGCCATCCAGGCAGCCAGCCATCAAGCCACCCAGGCAGCCATCCAGGCATCCAGGCAGCCATCCATCCAGCCACCTAGGCAGCCAGCCATCCAGGCAGCCATCCAGCCAGCCATCCAGGCAGCCATCCAGCCAGCCATCCAGGCATCCAGCCATCTAGCCACCCAGGCAGCCAGCCAGCCATCCATCCAGCCATCCAGCCATCCAGCCAGCCAGCCAGCAAGCTAGCAAGCCAGCAATCCAAAAAAAAAGCTGTCAGAGACAAAGGTAATGTAAACTACAAAATCTAATAATCTACATACTGTGAACCCTCCATATGTGTTAGCAGTCTGTATCTATATGTATATGAAGATGTGCATAGGACAAGGGACATACTGCAACTGTTAGTGAAGGCTGGACATACATATGTAGTTGAAGGTTACTATGTGCACATATCAATGTAGGTTGTAGTGTGTGGCATTGAAAACAGCATGCAGTGCAGGTATATGTCATGTGGTGGTGAACTTCTGTGGGACTGAGCCAGTGAGGCCTGCTACAGCTGTATGGCTTGAGGACAGCATAATGCATTATGCACAACAGTGTGCAATATCATTATAGAATGGTATGTCTCACAACTGTTGCAGAAGTGATATTCCCACCATGAAAGGTGGGCAGTCCATGTACCTACATGTGCATGTATATGTACAGCAACGGATATTAAGAAGTGTGTGTGTATATATATATATATATATATATATATATATATATATATATATATATATATATATCTACATATCTATATATATATATATATATATATATATATATATATAAATAAATATATATCTATATATATATATATCTATATATATATATATATATATATATATATATATATATATGTACATAGACAGAGAGGTCTATATAGATACATAGAGATATATGGATAGATAGATAGAGAATATCTATATACATATAGATATAATAGACAAATACATATATAAATATAAATTTAGATACATACATGTATACAGATAGATATGAATGTTATAGATATGTACATATATATATATATATATATATATATATATATATGGTTATATATAGCGGTGTGTATATAGATATATATACATATATGTAAATATGTATGTATATTTACATATATATATATATATATATATATATATATATATATATATGGATATGTATATATTGATATATATATTTATATGTATATATATAAATATATATAGATATATATATAAAGAGAGAGTGAGAGAGGGTGACATGGGGGCAGATGTACTGCAACAGGTGCCTGGTGACCAAGGCATGGACAGAACACCAGTGTTGATACTGCAGTACCATACCCCATTCCAAAACATGTTACCCACTAACTACCACATAGGTGGTTGCCTGCCTACCACTGGAGGTGTCAGAAAGAAACATGGGACACAGGTGTACAATAGCCTCCCCTTTGATATCCACAGTGGCACGCTAGTCTTGCAATCTCTGTACATGGTACGTGTCATCACAAAAAGCTGTGTCAGGTAGGGAAATGTAAGTCAGTGTACCTCTGTACACCTCACAATGTCCTATGCAGTATGTACCTCCAATGAGAACTACAGCAAATGGAAAGGCCACAGACATACCTAACAAAGACTGATAATGGCCACAAACACATTCCCTATGCAGACTGACTCACAAAACCACAGCTAGAGTGCCTTGCATACTGCCTACACAGAGGTTACCAGTGCTGGACATACAGAGTTATGTCACACCCATACCAGTTGGCCAACCACCATGGCAACACCTCACAATCCGTCCAGCCTACATGACCTAGGGCCCTAATCCCTGTCACCGCACTAAACAGCACATGCTGGAGGTACAGGTTTCTGTACACAAATATGCCATACCCTGGACTAAACCACCCAGCATTAACAAACAAGGCTCCTCATTAGTAGATGTCATACATACCCCTGATGAATGTCATGGAGATAGGTAATATGCCCTGTGAGTCACCTGTATGTAACCGTTTCACAGGAGCAAGTAAAATCACAGTACATGTGTACCAAAGGGCAGGGTAGCATATGGCTAGGCTGCCCTAGGCCCAGGGCCAATAGCACAGCACATACCTATGACACAATGCACACACACATGTACTCAGTGCAATACCAGCTATGTGACATTGAATGAGTGTGACACTGACTGTGTGCAAGGTCTGTAAAGGTGTGATAGCTTAGCGTGAGTTTGTGTCTGTCATGGTAGTTGGTGTCCTTGGTGTGAGACCAGAGAAAGATGTGTCAGTTATTGGAATGCACACATAGTAGATTGGCATATGTTGTGCCGTAGTTCCCTGTGTAAGACCGCAGTGTCCCATCATAGGCAGAAGCAATACATGAACGCTTAGTAAGTGGTACTGCTGTTGAATCCAGCTCACATATGAACTGTTGTACTACCTGATGTTGTAGGCTTAAACACTACAGTATGGTGTATGTTCACATTCTGTGGTAACACTGTTTGGTGTGTTACCTGTAGTCTGCACAGATTACATACCTCATGCATAGGTATCTGTAAGTAGGGGCACATAGTACTATAAGGTACACAGGTAATGCGCATCTGTGTCGTCATACATTTGTGTGTTGTATGTATGTGTAATGTGTGTGTGATGATGCCTGTACCATGGCCGCAATCACGTGTGTTACAGGGTATGTGCGTGTACCTGGCAGCATGTATACTCTGTGACAGCAGTATGCTGGCTTTAGTAACAACTGTGCACGTATGTCAGGTAGGGGTATGGCATCAAAAACTAGGGTGGATTACCATTGAAACTGTACATGTGTATTGCATTCATTGCATGGGACGACAATATTCTTCATCCATTAGCTTGATACATACCCCAGTGTGAGGTTGTGCATTATATCCCAAACAGTGTGCCAAGTGCTAGTGTATACTAGTTTGTTGTATGGAGTGTGGCAGGCACTGTCAGACAGTTGTGGGCTGAGCACTGATATGTGGTATTGAACATGTGTATCCCCTGATAGACAGACAGATGCTATATATGACAGTGAAGTGATATCAGTACATTTGAATATTAAGTGTGCCACATGACATGCTCACATATTTTTGTTTTCCTTCCTTCCAGGGTGATGCTACATCAGAGAAACCCACCATATACAGCAGCAGAGGATCAGGAGATCCACCAGAGCCTGGTGCATAATTACTATGTGCTGTTTTCCAGGACCGGCCAGAACCAGCATGAGAGGGCTGCACTGTGGCAAGAACTTGTCTGTTGGGTAAATGACATAGGCATGCATAACCGGACATATGAGCAGGTACGCCATCACTGCAGTGATTTAATTAGACATGTCTGGCAGCGTGCGTCTGATATCCACAGCCAACAGTTTGCCACAGGTGGTGGGGTACCTATCTACCCCCCTCACCAGTGTAGAGGAGCACCTCCTAAGTGTTGTGGCTCCAGGCCAACAACAAGAACATCCACAAACATGTGTCATCATGGAGGCCGGAGCCACCCAGCATGTTGAAATGGCATGTGCAGGTAACATCCCATATCTGTAGTTGACTGTTCTCTGTACTGGTAGTCTATGCGTGTGTGAGATGTGTACCGTTTGTGTAGCTGTTAACCTGCCCAATCTTCTGCAAGATTGATATTCTGAGCATAATCTGTACACCTGTGAAAGCCACCTGTTGTACTACTGTACTTTATCATTTTATCATACTCATAGTATCAAAGGCACATTTGTGGCCACTGGCAATCACTCTCATATGTTTGCAGGTCCCTCTGGAGTGACAGCAAGGCAGCCAATCCATGCTGGTGAGTGTGTAATAACAATACCATTGCTAATGACATGTGCATGTCATATGGAGGTGTAGTGTGTGCACATGTAACACACCTACACATAATGCATGCTGTGCATGTTTGCTGTGAGACTATGCATATCCCATTATTCTCAGTAGCTGCCTCACTCACACGCAATACACAGAGCATGACACACATGTGTGGCAACACAGTACTGGACATTGTATAGGAACACCAGATACACATGTGCACAACACACACATGTTTGACATACACACTACACCTTAGCCTGCTACACATGTCCAATTATGACATCTGCTGTATGGCCAGCCTTCAGCATCCCACTTATCTCAGCACACATAATATACCTGAGGGGTAGAGGCCTATCATGTCTTTGTGCAACAGTCTGGAACAAATAATACATTCATGTTAGGCAATGCTCACTATTGGCCACCTTACACACCCATGTAACAAGTGGCTGTGTAATTGTGGATGTAGTCATATAACTGCACTTCAGGTACAGCATGCTAGCTGCCTGTCTGGCACACATTGTTATTGTTGACTGACCACAAGAAGCATGTTGATCATGACTCACATTACTACACCACATCCAGTTTCACTGACCACAAAAGTACACATAGCTGTTATTGTGTAGCACCGTCATGTGTTGTGTGTCTGTGTGTGTGTGTGTGTGTGTGTGTGTGTGTGTGTGTGTGTGTGTGTGTGTGTGTGTGTGTGTGTGCATGTGCAAATCTATGCACCCATAGCTTGTAACACTTGCACAACATTGTTATGTCCTTGTACACATTGTGTCCCAGGGTGGAAACAATCACTGAACAACTACACACAAGCATCAAGTACACGTATACTGATATTAACAAGGGCTGTCTACACTTGCACTGCATGTTCCTGTGCAACACATAACCTCCATGCTGACAGGTGTGCAGTGATGTTTTTCCTTGTGAAACGGTCACCTACCCTAAAACAGTATTGTGTATATGTTGGATTGCGGGTGTGTCTGTTTTTGTATCTGCTGTACTGAGGAGTGTGCCTGCGTGCTTGTGTGCCTGTGTGCTTGTGTGCCTGTGTGCATGTGTGCATGTGCGCCTGTGTGCATGTGTGCATGTGCACCTGTGTGCATGTGCGCCTGTGTGCATGTTCATGTGCACCTGTGTGCATGTCCGCCTGTGTGCATATGCATGTGTGCCTGTGTGCATGTGTGCATGTGCGCCTGTGTGCATGTGCATGTGTGCCTGTGTGCATGTGTGCATGTGCACCTGTGTGCATGTGTGCATGTGTGTCTGTGTGCTAATATCATGTACACATTTGTAAACTGTGTTTCCTATCTTCCTCTCACAGGTTCTGATGTTGCTCTGGTGGAGTGCAGCAGGGAACCTGAAGCCACTGCTGGGGATATTGCTAATGATGATACATGTGTAATGGCACAGGGATGTGTGCCAGGGTCTGTCGTTGGTCATCCAATTGACAGTACACAGCAGTCAACCCCATCAATGCGCACAGTCATCCTGCTGATACATCCATTGTCACCAATGTCCTTAGCTGAGGGACAGCATACAGTGGGCATTGACCAGGGTAGTGTGGTATCATTGGCACATGCATACCCTCACAGCAGCCATGGCCAGATTCCTGACATGGTACCACACAGGCAGATGCCCAGGGGTTCTCGTGGGAGCATCCGTGGTCGTACTGCCCCTGTCAGACGTGTCCACAGAGGTCTATCAACCTCAGTTATGTTCCGGGCTGTAATGCAGGCACAGGCACATATGGAACAGTACACCAGACAGGGTCTGAGGGAGCTTAGAGCACATCGCACCGCTATGAATGACACTATGCATGATGTTGCGTCTGCCATCCGTAACATCAGCGAGGTCATTGATAGACATTGGGGGGACACATTAGATCTGTTCCACAACTACATGTCCAGGAGCCAGAACAGTGCAGGATGGTTGAGGCGTTGACGTGGACGTCTGCCAGCAACATTATCAGCTGCCAGTCATCGCAGATGACAACAAACCCGCAGCCAGTCCCATAGTGCCAGTACCAGCCCCAGCAATGCTGGGTCTGTGCTGTCATTAGACCATCCTAGAAGACCACGTGCACGTGGCTCTGGACAGTCCCAGCAGGGACATGTGTCCAGTCAACAACCCACTGCTTCTGATGACAGTACCCAGTCTGGCTTAGTACCTGATACTGTCCGTAGCACCCCTGCCAGGCACAGGTACCATGTCCGTGGCCAGAGACAGTGACCTGTATGACCTGGCAGGTACAGTCTGTGGCTGTCCACAAACACCCGTATATGGCAGCCACATGGTGGAACTGTGTGCATGCATACACACACACACACATAATGCTAACACCTAGGGCTAACACATGCACACACACATCGCAGCAACGTTGCCCCATCTTGTACTGTTGCCCCTCACTAACACACACACACACACATACATGTTGACTGGATGTGTCAATGGCAGACTCTGGAAAACCAAGTACACACCCTGTGCATATGATGAAACTGTGTCACCTCCTGCCATCTGTAACATTGATGCTGGAACATGATAGCACGGTACTGATGCACAGGGTGACTACATAGCACTGTAGTAATATTATCATGTTGTTAACAGTACAGTGTAATGATATTGTTGTGGGTATATTCGAGCATGCATGATGCATTAACTATGTTTGTCATTGCAATTTTGTATACACCAGTGTTAATTCCCAAAGTGTACTGTCTGCACATGTGCCACATGGCTGTTGTGTGTACCTGTGCCTGCATGTGTTGGGGTGTGGACAGTACATGTGTGATGTTTGCATCACCGATTTGCAGGTGTACATTTGTGAACATGGTCAGCATGGAACATGACATGGTTTGACAGTATGCTGTGGGTGATACGGTTTCCACATGTCAATGGTCTGCATTCTGGTAGTATACACAGCTTACATAGCCTGACATTCAGTGGTCATTACATGGTGTCTCCTCAACTGATACACAGATGTAGGAACCTGGTGTCAGTGATATCCCTGCAGTACTACACTATACCAGTAGCCATTGTTACTGAGCCCCACACATCCCTGGGAACAAAACCCTCTGGCATATAGCAGTCTCATGTACATGCCAACACACTATGGATATGTCCATCCATGACTGCAAATACATACAGTGGCCTACAGTGCATTCTACACATGACACACCTAACCACCACAAGGGTATCATACGGACAGATACCTGTTGTCCAAGCCATGGTATATTGCTGTAATGCTACTGTGGCATTGTCATCAGCATGTAGTTAACATAGTATTCCAACAGTACCATGTAGGTGGTAGCACCCATCATGTAGAATGGGTAATGGTGTGTACATGTGGACAGGTGTTATCTTGTCTATCCTGTGATATTCACATTTCCAAAGGTATTCTGCAGTCTCTCTGTGTATCACCTAAGCAAGAAGGTGTCTGTATGCATATCGGCAACAGTTGCCATACACCTACAATGGATGGCCATCACTCACAGACTTTGCTGTGTTTTAACATGTCTGACATATACTGCAGACACGAACCGTCACCCACATTAATCTATCAAAGCTTTCATGGGTGTGTGTCACATAGTTAGCCTAGGACACAGATCACTGCAGTAGCTTGCATTGTCACCAACATACATGTATGGCCTAAGGTCTGGTAAGCTGTGGCACATGGCAGCAAAGGTAACAGCTGTATTCATATGGAGCAGGCTTCACACATAGGAACTATTAAAGGTCACAGGTACATATCTGTATGTGGCAAACACATACCTGATGTGTGCATGGCAATTACTGTTATAATAATATGTCATACAATAATGAAAGCAAAACACATTCACAAACTGTGTGACAAACACACACATGACATTTGTAGGATTCAAACCCCTACCTAACTAGGTTATGGCACTTGAGAGAGATGCATTAGCACAGCACGCTATTTGCATTACTGGATGATTTCCCTTCTCCTGCTGTATTTATAGGGTGCTGACATCATCAGTGTTTCCGAAGAAGAATGTACATCTTTAACTATCCCTCAGTATGGGGGATAGCAATATCTGTGCATTCACAGAAACCTAGTTCAGGGTCACATATGCACACTGGCACTGCCAGGTTATGTTCTATACCATGCTTCATGACCACAGGACTTGTAACACAGAACACAAGTAGGAGGTGTATCCATATACATCACAGATACACACACCTCTGGGTTGGTCCCACTGCACTAAGCATGACAGGCCATACATATACACCTACCATTGTGCAAAACTGCCTTTTGGTTTGGTGTATAGTTCAGACCACCCACCCATACCCAGTAACCACACTTGGCTTTCCTGGGAACAGTGTTGGATATGAAGGTCTTCACACACACCATTATAGTGGTTGACTTCAGATACATAAATATTGACTGGGGATACTACTCAAGCCCTCAACATCACCCTACAGCCACTACAATTTGTGAATCCATGTGCTATGGCACAACCAGTCACCACACCCACTAGGGGGAATACATATTGGACCTGATCATCACCAACATGGGGACTCTGTGTTCCACACCAGACGTACACAGCCATTTCAAACCCAGAAGTAATGGACATGCTCCACCTCATAACATCCAAGACCCTTACAGCTATACACTCCAGGGACGTAAACCTCAGCACAAACATAAATAGGACATGCTGCAGGGACAGATTCATTACTCACAGGCTCCTGTCACTCTGGAATTGAATCCCAATTAAAGTTAGACATAGCCCCTCACCAACCCTCTTCCAGCAAAATACAGCCGCATGGATGGGGAATTGCAAATTCACCCCTGGGATCTCCACTGTGTCCCTGCTTGACAGAGGCACAGCAAAGTAGCCTTAAAGGGTGCCTTCTGTGACCTACTTTACAGAGTCTGTGACCTACTTTACAGAGGCACAGTAGGCTACTCTACTGGGGAGGCAGACGCCAAATACACTCTGCCCAGGCTTATGAATTCCCCAAGGCAGACAGCCTAGTATTCACCTCTGCACCTATGTTTATGTTTGGGATGCACAATATTTGTTGCTGCTACTGTTTGCAGGTCTTTATTGCGGTAGCTTTCACAGTTTCTGTGAACAACGTGTGTATCTGCATAACATGTTTCATCATGACAGGGTTCCGGTATATTAATATATGTGTCTGTTGTCATTTAACTGTGTGCACAGGGTGGATTGCTGGATTGTGGGAGGTTCCTGGCTTAACACATACAACTGCCAGATATGTGTGACTGACTGCTATACTCAAACATGGCCTAAGTGTGTGAGCATGCCCAGTTCAGGCTTTCCATGGTTTGTTGCCTGACATGTGTCTCATTTATCCAAGTGTGTGAGCATGCCCAGTGTGACCTTTCCATATGTTGTGATCTGAAGTCCACTACATTTGTGGTTGTGTGTGAACATGACCAATATTGACATTAATACTGTGTGTGTTGGAAGTCATGTTGTGTTCTTACTGCCAGACTCCTTTGTGTCATAACTTAACAGGGATTATGCTGTGCTTGCAGGGTTTCCATGGGATAGTTTGTAAAGACTTGGCAACATTCTCTCATACTGGCTGAACACTGCAATACTGTCATGGTGTAGTGGTTTAGTACTTTCACTATGGTGCACAGTATCATGGGTTTGAGTCCCATCACTGCTGTACATGCTCATACTGAGCAGACCAGACTAGTTAAGGGCCAGTTGGGCAACTATGAGCATGTTGCATTTTGTTCAGCTATGGCCTACTTAAACCAGGCTTGTCCGACATTGCTGTGTATTCACCAAATTGGGTGGACATTGGCAAACATTACTCCACAGTAACCACAGTTGTACTACTTGGTGTGTGTGATTCGGTTCATACTAGGCTATCTGCCCTAGGGCATTTATAATCCTAGCCAGAGTGTGTTTGGCTTTCAACACACATTGTAAGTGGAGTTTGCCATTACATTTTTCATGGTTAGTATACTGTGCCTCTGGCTAACAGTGACATAGAAGTGATACCCAGGGCAAACCTACAATCTTCCATCCACTCATCAGGATTCCTCTTGAAGAGAGTCAATGAGGGACTCTGGCTAACCTGGAGTGGGAGTTTACTCAAGAGTGGGGGAAGCCTCTGAGTTATGGATCTGTCACTCCAGCATGTCCTATTTATTTCAGTCCTGAGGTTCAGGTCTCTTGAGTGCATAGCTTGATGGGATTCTGATTTTCCAAGGTGGGGCATGTCCATTGATTCCACGTTGGACATGGCTTTATACATCTGGCACAGATCACCTCTGGGCAGGCAGTATGCCACTGAGTGGAGCTGCAGTTTCTTTAACCAGGCAGTGAATGGCATGTGTTTGAGCCCTTTGATCCTCCTGGTGAGGTACTTTTGTGGTCTTTCCAGCTCCTGCAGGTGTCTGAAAAGGTACATCTCACAAGGGGCATTGTATTCAATTATGGGCCTGATGAGGGATGAGTTAAGAGGCACAATGACCTCCACTGATGTAGATGTAATTACCTTCATGATTAGGTGGGCTATATGAAATGTTTCTCTGAACACTTTGGCCACATGGTTGTCAAATGTGAGATTGCTATCGACTTGGGTCCCCAGGTCCCTTATCACTTCTTCCATACTTAATCAGTTACCACATATGTAGTAATTTGTGGGCACTTCGTTTTTGACAAAGGGGAGGACTATACACTGTTTTGTGTTTAGCTTGAGGACATGGCTCTTACACCAGTTGTCTGTTTCTATGAGGCCCTTTTGGAGGATGCTTGTGTCAGCTGGAGGGTTGATTATGCCGCCCAGTTTGCAGTCATCTACAAACTTGTTCACCAACAGTCCTTCTGTGTTGGCCTGTACCTCTGAGAAATATATACCAAACAAGGGAGGTCCCAGGACTGAGCCTTGTGGGATGCCACTTGTAGCTGGTTTGTGGTCTGACATGGCTCCAGCATTTCAGACCATGTGGGTTCTGTCCTTGAGCCAGTTTGCAACCCATGTAGTGACATAGGGGTTTCTATTGAAGCTGCTGATCTTATCTATGATGACCAAGTGGGGTACTGTATGGAAGGCTTTTGCAAGGTCTGGGTAGGCTGTGTGGACCACCATCCCCTCGTCAATGGCCTTGGTGACTGTTTCAAATGACTCAACCAGGTTTAAGAGGCAGGATCTGCCCTTAATAAAGCCAAAATGGGTAGGATCCAGTGTCTGTGTCCCCAATATGTTTATTTCTGAGGTCCATGATGATCCTTTCCATAGCTTTGCAGACCAACCTAGTCAGGCTTCTGGGGTGATTGTTTGCAGTATCCGTTGAGGCACCACCTTTGTGGAGAGGGTCCACTGTTGCTGTACACTGCTCTTTGGGTACATATCATGTGTTAAGGCTGACATTGAACAGTGGTTTTATGTGTGTGTTCAATTCTTCTTGGGGTTCATGCTGGACACAGCCCAGGACACTGTCTGGTCCCACTGATGCTGTGTGTTTTGCTTTGGAGAGGCTGGCTGTTACCTGAGCATCTGCGATGTCAGGGGGCCAGCACTCTGCTGGGATAGATATTTGCCCTTTTGGTGGGGAGGGGGGGAGAAGTTTGCACTGAACCCGTCAGCTTGGATGTTGGCAATGTCTGTGGGTTTGTTGTATTGTTTGCCATTTTGGACTAATTCTGAACATATCTGGGGATTCCCACACAGGTTCCTACAATAAGTAAAGAATGCCTTGTGATTATCCTTGGTGTCCTGTACGATTTTTATCTCACAGATGGCCTTAGACAATTTTATGTGTGGATGTTGTTTTTCAATAATACTGGTCAGAGATGGCTTTTCTTTTTGTGATTTGGATCTATCATATAGTAGCTTCCTCCTTGTATTGTATGGTTTGTTTATGGCTGGGGTCCACCAAACAGGATGCCTAAATTTGGAGGATTGGGACTTGGTTTTATTTGGGATTGCATGATCCATGCATTCCTGATGGCGTTCATAGAATGCGTTTATAAAGGGTTATGAGGTCTGAGCCGTATTTTCTACAGACACAGGTGCTGTGAAGGATTCCACCTCAGTTTTGAGGTGTGTGACATATGCTTTAGTGAACATTTTTCACTGTGGTTTTCTGGCCATGAGCTGGGGTGGGGATGTGAATATCCAATGAGATTACTATCTGGTGTGATTGTACCAGTGAGGGATACACTTCTGGTCTTGGGCATAGAGTCCCCATGTTGGTGATGATCAGGTCCAGTATGTTTTCCCCTCTTGTGGGAGTGGTAGCAAGTTGTTCCATAGCATTTTTGTTTATAAATTCTGGGAACCTTTGGCCTAGGGTGTTGGAGCTAGGGTAATGCTCCCAGTGTATGTTTGGGTAGATGAAGCCGCCCAATATAATGGTGTTTGAGGAGATCTTCATATTTTCATGTGTTCTCCAGTCGGCCAAGTGTGGTTCCTGGGTTTTGGAGGGTGGTCTGTAGCAGGCTATGAACTGGAAGGCGGTTTTACCCACTGTTGGTTACACATGGGTAGTCTCTGATGCTTCATGCTATGCCACCAACCTGGGGGTGTGGGTATCTTTGACAAATATTGATACTCACCCTCCTTTTGTAGTCTGTTCCATGTTTTTCAGCTGTAAAGCATGGTATGAGGTGTACCTGTGAATGCTAAGGTGCTCTTGGGAGCCTTGAACCAGGTTTCTGTTACTGCACAGATATCAACATTCTCCATGCTGAGGAGTGTTTGGAGTGTGTGCATCTTGCAGTTTAGACTTCTGGCATTGAGTAGTATTACTTATACTTTCTTATCCCTTGTGATACCTATGGAGGTGGGTTTGTCTTTTGAGCCTTACCTAGAAAAGGCACTATGCGGGTGGCAAGAGCCTTTGGCAATATCCGATAGGCCACAGGTGATAGGTGACATCCATCCCTAGCAAAGCATCATGTCTTGTCGAGCACCTCATCCCAGGCTGACAGGCATTGAATCCCCTTTCACTGACACCAATACTTAAGCCAATTGTTGTAATTGATCATCTTGTCTTCATATTGTGGCCTCATGTTTGGTGAGGGTGGGATGCTACTGAAGGTCATCAAGTTTGCATATACGACATGGTGGTAAATGCTGTTTAGCACTACCTTACATTGCTTAACACATGGCAATCATGCCTCAGGTGGTGCTGCAGGGCTGCCTATGTCGGATGCGCATACTGCACTCCCTATACATGTTTGGAAACAGGTAGTGTCAAGTTAGGCATCCCTTTTACTATATGTGCAAGTCAGACAGAGGTATCATTTCCAGGGTTCCTACTGAGCCAGTGTATGTGCTATGCGTTGCCTCTTTGCAAAGGCCAAGACATACTGGGCACGCCTCCTTCTGCCTACTGGGGCAGGCTCAGGTTGTTCCTCCTCTGAGTCACATTCTGCCTGTGATGGCCTTGGCACTGGTGGGGGGCTGTTTGGCCCAGGCCTATGCTGGTCCTGTTGCAGCTGTTTTCGTAGGATCATATTATGTAGCATAGCACATACCATGACAATTTGGGTACATGTAGTTGGTGAGTATTGCAAGGCTCCACCAGATGTGTCCAGGCACCGGAACCGTGACTTGAGCAACCCAAACACACGCTTGATTACATTTCGTGTTTGTGTGTGTGCCTCATTATGGCGTTCTTGTTCAGGTGTGTGTACGTTTCTGATGGGTGTCATCAGCCACAGCTCCAGTGCATAGCCAGCATCCCCCACTAAGTGACCATGTGGGATGTCCCCATTGGCAAATGTCTGGTACAGCTGCGTCAGATGCCAGATATGGGAATCATCGTAGCTTCCAGGGCAGCCAGCACACACATTCATTATTATGCCCTGGGCATCACACACGACCTGGCAGTTGATGGAGGGGAAGCCCTTGTGGTTAATGTAGGCCCTACCCCGCTCACCGGCTGGTGCTTTATGTGTATATGCATGCAGTCTATTGCACCCACTACCTCAGGGTATTCTGCTAGTTGCTGGAAGAGACGCATATTGCTGGCCAATACCTCACGGGAATTGGGGAAATATACATGATCACCGACATGTGCTGACATGGCATCCAGGAACTGGTGCAGTACCCTGGATGCTGATGCCTGTGAGATCCCCATCATATCACCAGTTGGTCTCTGAAAGGTACCTGTTGCTAGTATTCTTAGGCCAACACATACCTTGGTTTCCACTGGGATGGGTTCCCCTCTGTTGGTTCTGTGTGTGAGGCGTGGCCTGCACAGCTCAACTATTTGCTGCAGGAGGTCTCTGTCCACTCTATAGCGCTCCACTATCTCCAGCTCATGTAACCCCTGGTAGGTGACCCTGGGCCTGTACACTCTTCTCCGTCTCCTCACTGTGGGTTGTCCAGCAGCATTTGCATTGTCACCACCCTCAGCATGTTGCATATGTCGTCTTATAACAGCAATGGCAGCCGCTAGCATTTTTTTGTCTGAGTGAAGCTTTTTCAGTTTTCACTTCTAGTAGCATACTCCAGTGTTTCAGTGTCTCTTGTGAGAAACAAACTGCACTATTGTTTGCAGAGTTTTAAGTGCTGGGCTGGGCTAGGCTAGTGTTCTGCCTGTGTTATTGCCTGATTAGGATTGTTTTCACCTGCTAGCTCTACTAGTATCACCTGGTAGCTTCCTGCTATTTGTTGTGCTTCCTTTTTCCTTTCTGTTTCCTCAGGGGGAGCGACGCTCATACCAGCGCAAACACGCTCACAGCAGCTCACACACGTGCATACATGCTTAGACGGACTAAAACTTGCTTATTCGGGTTAAAACACGCTCACACCAGTGCAAACAGGTTTAGAGGTCTTGCAACAGCCTTATACATGCTTACTCCAGCTTAAACGCGTGCACTCACGCTTCCACGCGCGCACTCTGTCTTACTCAAGTTTACAGGCCCGCACACGCACGCATACCCGCTCAGCAAGAAACTTTGGTGTTATCCACAGTATACACCTTCCATTTCTTGGCTTTCCCTGGCCTACCTGTTGACACACCTCTTTCCATGATATCTAACTGACACCTAACAGATGCCACTGTCCTCCAATGAGCTGCACTACTTTCATACATACCCCCCTTGTGATGTCACCTATCTCCTACTCTGTTCCTCCCCATATCCTACTCCTACACTCCACTGACTGTGCTCATTTGCTATGTAAAAGTGCGATTCGCTATCCTAACACTCATTTACATAGGCTTGCCTACTAATGCTTGGTTACATGTCTTAGACTGGGCTTCTCCCCTTAGCAACCCCTACTCGGTGGCCATGTTGTCTTCAGCCTGCTATTCCCTTACATTGAAATTTGACTATTTTCATAAATTCCATGTTTGTGGCTTTTATTGCCTTATTTTATAATTTTTATAGCGCACCCCGTTTGCGCGGTGCTGCACTATGCTTAAACATCGGAAATCGGCGAAAAAAAACAACTTATTTTTATTTTAATTTTGCATCAGGGAAACTTTCCAATGGCCGTATATTTGGCCATTGGCATGCTTCCTCAACCATATGCAACCTTTATTTGGAGCTGACAAGGCTCCATTGTGCTATTTGCAGAACGGTACTCAGTTGTCAACTGAGTACATTTCTGCAGCTAATACGTCTCCTGCTCGGACAGGTTTCTGCTTCCTGGATCGCAAATTTACCTCATTTGCATGCCTTTCGGCTGCAAGTGAGGTAATTTGCATATCACAGCCCTCTCCTTGTAGGAGACGTGTTAGGAGCTCTCTTACACGCCCTTACAGGCTGTTTGTGGATCGCTCATCGGACATGATGGCTGCATGGGGTCTTACTCTACTCGTAGACTCCGTGCAAGCCATCGTGAATCCAGCCCTTAGTGATACAAATCAGGCAGTCAGGAACTGAAAGTCTAGAACAGCAGGTCTGGGGAAGGAGAGAATGGGTAACAGGCCACATCAGAATGTCATTTCATAATGCATACTACCTGCAGTCACTCCAAAATGGAGTCAATGTGCAACTGATTCTCATATTAATGGTCTTTATTACTTTATATTTGGGAATACATACAAAGACCTGTTGATTAAGCACACACGCATAATAACCACAACATTTCATTTCCAGCAATATGAAAGCTTTCTGAATCATATGAGTCCTAAAAAACAGATTCTTTCTAAGTGTCAAAATATGTACTTAAAGGTGAAAAATATAGACACCTGCCAGAAATGTGCTAATTCTAAATACGACTGTCTTTCTTTTCACAATTTATCGGCTTCCAACTGAAGATGTTCACGTTGTAACTTGATCACGATTCTGATATTACATACATAGTGGGAAAAAGCTAAGCACACGGTCTCCTCTCACACAGTTCTAGAACTGTACAAGGGTCAGCATGTCTTTCTTATTCAAAGATTTAGCCATCTCCACATTAATAGTGGCTATTATTACAGCTAGCTTGTCACAATCTAGGTCTATAGTAAAAGGCTTTTGCCCTTCTCCCTCATTTCTACTAGATTTATTTTTTTTTTTGGTCTATATTATAACATTCGAAGTTGTAAAACTTCGAATGTTATAATATCGAACCCACTACATCGAAGGATGAAATAGCGAGGCACCAGAACATCGAAATTTTACCTAGGGCAAGATTTTGGTGGGCCATTCCGTGGCTTCGCTATTTCCTCCACTGTGGTGCAATAATTATGGACCTTAGGGTTAGGGTGCGGGTTAGGGTAAGTGGATAGTTAGTAATGTATGTATGGTGTAGTGTAGAGTTGGGTTTTGTTAACTGTATGTGTGTGTATTAATTAGTTTGTTTGTGTATAGTTTCGTAGGGTATGTGTGCAATAGTTACGGACCTTAGGGTTAGGGTGCTGGTTAAGGTACGTGGATAGTTAGAAATGTATGTATGGTTTAGTGTAGGGTTGGGTTTTGTTAACTGTATGTGTGTGGTTTATTTATTTTGGTGTGCTTGTGTTGTGTGTATGTTTCTCGGAACAGCAAATGTTTTCCCTGGGAAAAAAATTCGCTATTCTGAGTGTTCGATGTTATCATATTTCGAAATTCCAAGTTCGAACTTATGGTGTTCGATTTTTTGGAATTTCGAATATGTGATATAGACCCGTTTTTTTTTAGTTCTTGCCACACTTTCACAGGTGGCAGAACTCAGTTATGCTCTGCATGCATCAAAATGACTTGAACAGTTTCATTTTGAAATCAGGCCTGTACCTTTGCCATTAGTTAAGACAAAATTAATTTCAGAAGCATTAAGAAACATTTTTCTCCTGTCCTCCCTTTGCCAATTTAGCTTGCTGCTATTCATCCATTATAAGAAAGATTAACACTTTTTTACACATGTATGCTCACACTGAGTGCATGCACCCCACCCCCCAAACTCACTGTAAACGTTCACTTTTGAGGGAATACCAAAAATAGTCACATAACCACACACAAAAAAAAGAAATAGTCTTAAGCAGCCACATTTAATTGAGTGCACAGCAAATTAACAACAGTAAAGCAAGTGTGTTTCAGTAGAGCAAAGATTGTTTATTCCCTGTTAAAAATTTAAATCACAACACTGAATAACTTTTTTACAATTCCGTTTGAGCCACAGGTAGAAGAGGAAACTGCAATAAACTTCTACAGCTAGACAACATAGTTCTTAGAAATTAGCATATCAAACATCTCATTGCAAGTTACAAATTCCAAGTCAATGGCACAGCAGGTAGCATACTTGCCTTTGGTATACAAGGCTGTGGGTTCTATTCTCACACTGTGGAACGGGATTACTGCAGTGCAGCAAAAGGGGGGTGCTGTGCTTCTGATTGTGACATCCATTAGTTGTGAGTTTCTCCATCATCACTGCTAAAACAAGTGGAGGCAGATAGTGCTTCTGCCAGTTAAATGCTCCACAAGATATAATTTTGGAAGAAATTAATGGAACAAGTCATATTTTTATCCTTGCTTCCACTCTCAGAAGGAACAGTAAAGTAACTTTAGCATGAGTAGTAAACATAATTCCATATAACCCATGAACTAATACAGTGTTGCCATTATAGTTATTTAGAACTTTTTCATTTAATAAATGACTTATCAGCTGTGGGTCATTGTACTCACTACACTCATCTGCCATGTTACAGTCAATGGGGTTACAAAATTCCACAACTACTTTAAAGGCCCACTACCAAGTTTTAACACAGGATACCAAGGAGTTAAATGGGAGTGGAGGCATGGGATCTATAGACCTGTACCTCAGACCTTACAGAATGCCATGTTTTCTAATCACAAATTTTGTAGGAGGAAACATATCTTCAAATAATACAAAAGATTTCTGTTGACTTCATTATCAAATGAAGTGTCTGTAATGATTTCTTTTATTTTGCATCATATTAAGGACTTTGAAATGCTTTAGCATAATTTTCCGCTACATTTATAGGAAAGGCATAAACATTTTTTCTCCTAAAACATAAGGACATTTGTCACTGTTCATGTTTTCCCCCACAGAACATTGCTGCCAAAATCAGAAGAGTCCTGTGCAAAAAGGAACAGATGGTAGCTTTGCTTTCATAAAATTATGTAAAACATATCTAGTATGTACAGGTCTACTTATTTAGTAATTTGTGCAGTTTGCTAAAGAAAACAATATTTTTCTCAGTGTAAGTTAAGCAAGGGGTAATACTAAACAAAAGGAGCGTAATGCAGGCATTACTGCCATACAAGTAACATATAGATTTACTTAAAAGGTAATTGTAAGTCTGAAAGTAGGCCTGTAGTATTAAAACGTTATTTTTAATTGTATCTCAACTGCGCATACACAATCTGAATTCACAAGTATACTGATCAAAATGAATATACATTTTCTCATAGCAATACTATTACAAAAAAAAAAACTTTATCTGACCTTTTTGTAAGGTAAAGTATATCCTGAGCAAATATTTACAACAATGATATTATTTATTATTTATTAGTACGATCAGCTTTACAGCATGCAAGCAATCCAATTCTAATTTTTAAACATTTGTACAAGAAAAAAAACATAGCTCTGTTACAAAACATTTATGTTAATGTTAAACAACCCACAAAGGCTAAATTTGTGATGGATATCCATACCACTCTATAAAGGATAACTTGCTACTGGGGACATACTGTAATGCATGGATCATGCTATCCCAAACAAAATCAAGACCCAATCATCCAAAGGCAAGCGTCCAGTCTGGTGGACCCCAGCCATAAATAAACTGTACAACAGAAGGAGGAAGCTACTACATGATAGAGCAAAATCCCTAAAAGGGAAGGCATCTCTGATCAGTACTAGCAAAAAATTACGATCCCTCATAAAATCCTCCAAGGCCAGCTTCGAGAGAAACATTGCACAGGACACTAAAGACAATCATAAGGCTTTTTTCAGTTATGTTAGGAACCTGGGACGCAACTCCCAGACTTGTTCTGAGTTGATTCTAAGCGACAAAAAATACACTGAACCCACAGACATCGCCAATATCCTGGCAGACAGGTTCAGTGCAAACTTCTCCGCCCCCTCCCCCCCAAAAGAGCAAGTATCTATTGTGGCAGAGTGCAGCTTCCCAAACATCTCTGATGCTCAGGTGAAGGCCGCCCTCTCCAAAGCAAAAAACACTGCTTCCATGGGACCAGATGGCGTCCCGGGTTGCGTCCTACATGAACTCCAAGAAGAACTAATCCCTCAAGTAAAACTGCTGTACAATCTCAGCCTCACTACAGGATATGTGCCCAAAGAATGGCGTACAGCAACAGTGGTCCCACTCCACAAAGGTGGCGCCTCTGCGGACCCTGGAAACTATCGTCCCATAAGTCTGACTAGCCTAGTCTATAAGGCTATGGAGAGGATCATCATGGAACTCATAAACAAAGACATTGGGGACCTACAGACACTAGATCCTACCCAATTTGGCTTCGTCAAGGGCAATCCTACCTTTTGAACCTGGTCGACTTCTTCAAAACATTCACCAAGGCCATAGATGAAGGAAAGGTAGTCCACACAGCCTATCTGGACCTCGCAAAGGCATTTGACACAATACCCCACTCGGGCATCATCGATAAGCTATCCAGCCTAAATATAACCCCCTATGTCACAAGATGGGTCGCAAACTGGCTCAAAGATAGAACCCACAGAGTCAGAGTTGCTGTAGCCATGTCAGACTCGAAACCGGTCACAAGTGGCGTCCCACAAGGTTCTGTCCTGGGACCTCTCTTGTTCGGTATTTACTTTTCTGAGGTACAGGCCAACGTGGGAGGACTATGGCTCACCAAGTTCGCAGATGACTGCAAACTGGGCGCCAAAATCGTCTCTTCAGCTGACACAAACATCCTTCAAAAAGGTCTCGCAGAGATGGATAACTGGTGCCAGAGCCATGGCCTAAAGCTAAATGCCAAAAAGTGTATAGTCATACCCTTTGGCAAAAACAATGTGCCCACACATTACCACATAGGTGGTAACCCATTAAGTACAGAGAAAGTAATTAGGGATCTGGGGACCCAAGTTGATAGCAATCTCTCCTTTGACAACCACATTGCCAAAGTGGTTAGAAAGACCTTCTACATAGCCCACCTCATCATGAAAGGATTCACATCTAGATCAAGAGAGGTAATCGTGCCCCTTTATTCATCCCTCATCAGGCCCATCATAGAATACAATGCCCCCTTTGGGAAGTACCTTACCCGACACCTGCAGCAATTAGAAAGACCCCAAAAGTACCTCACCAGGAGGATCAAGGGACTCAAACAGATGCCATATGCTGCTCGGTTAAAAAAACTCCAGCTCTACTCAGTTGCATACCGCCTACTTTGAGGCGATCTATGCCTGACATATAAAGCTATGTCCAACCCAGAATTAATGGACATGCTCCACCTCAGTAAATCTAAATCCCTAAGAGCCGTGTGCTCGAGGGACTTCAACCTCAGCACAGAAATAAATAGAACATGCTGGAGGGACAGATTCATAACCCAGAGGCTCCCTTCGCTCTGGAATAGAATTCCAATTCATGTTAGGCAGAGCACCTCACTGACTCTCTTCAAGAAGAATCTTGATGAGTGGATGGGGGATCGTAGGTTTGTCCCGGGGATTACTTCTGTGTCACTATTAGACAGAGGCACAGTAAACTAAACTTTAAAAATGGCACAATATACTCAAATCAAGGGGTGGCGTAAGCCAAACACAATCGGGCTAGGCTTATAAATGCCCCAGGGCGGATAGCCTAGTATGAACCTATGAACCTATAAGCTAACCACAAAATGCTTGAAATACAGGTGATTATGAGACAAAGTGGTTATCATCCTAGCACTGAGCATCCAAAATATTTGCATGCTATAGACTGATATTAACCCACCATCAGTTATTACTCCTTTAGATTAAGGCTAAATGTTTACAGACTTAACCCACTTATATATGGCTGTGTAAAGTAAATAAGTAGTATAGTAAACGAGTTAATTTGCAAGCAGCATTAGTTGGTAAGTAGGTAGCAATGATATTAATACTAAAAAATAAGCTTACAGCAGTGTCACATTGGGAACATGCTACTTCCATGAGTATGGCAAGCTGTAATATGAATTTATGTAGTTTAAAACTCGGGTATGCTCATGTTGGAAATTTGATGTAATGCTGCATTGGCTAGCCTGACAGCTTTATTGTTGACTGCTGTAATGGAAAGCAGTAAATCTGCCATGCTAATCACAGCAGTAGTATCAAAGTGCACTGCTGTTTCCTACAAAGCTGCTCTACCACACACTTTGAATCATTTTTTATTGTCCTTAACTCATTCACTAGAAAGTCAGAAAGAGTTTTGCATTCCTTTGCATATTGTCCTGCTGAACTAATGTGTTGTGATTTTGCAGAGACATTAGTGTTTTAGCTTTATGCACAGTACAGAGAATAACTACAAGTTTATCAGGCTGAAGCTATGGTTTTGATGACGTGTCATATACTACAGTGTAACATATCAAGGGGTATCAGTACAGCACCAAATGTGGGAACATATAATGCAGAAAGACATCTAATCCTATGGAAAAGAGAAAAAAAAGAAAAATACCATAGCACAAATTCAAGAACAGAAGACTGGACCCATTGTAAAGCAGTACTGTGCTGTATTATAAAAGTATATATAATATGTAAGGAATTATAAAATACTGTTGATCTTTTGATCAAGTACAGCACACTTATTCAGGACTAAGAATAAACAATGGTACGGCAAACACTGAGGAATAGTAATTTGCATGTCTCTTGGAAACTCTTTTGACATAGCAGTCAGATATGGCTCCTTGATTACAGTGATAGCTTTAAAACCTCTGCAAGAGGGTGGTGAGCTTTCTGCCAGTACATGAAGAACTGCATATTGATAACTTTAGAAAAAGCTGAAATGCAGCTATATTGTTTTGTTGAGGATTTACAT
Organism: Protopterus annectens; assembly: GCF_019279795.1. Classification (NCBI taxonomy): domain Eukaryota; kingdom Metazoa; phylum Chordata; order Ceratodontiformes; family Protopteridae; genus Protopterus; species Protopterus annectens. The sequence goes on from NC_056743.1 coordinate 1,763,896,534, forward strand.
CTACTTTCAATATATTAAATAAGCTCTGAAAACAATGCTAATCAAGATACTTGTAGCAAAAATTAAAAAGTATCAGATTCAAGAAGCTTTTCAAGATATCTGTGACTCACACTAATGACATACTGTTTACATGGGAGGGGAGAACACCACATTTACTTATGTCTATTCTAACTGATAGAAGGTGGATCTGAAATGGATTCTGAAAACCAAAAGACAAAGTAGTGAAATAAAATAATGTTCCATGACAGCCATTGTGTGGTAAAAATATTTAAATATAATAGCAAGTATTTTTGAAAGGGACAACAGACAGGGTGTATATAGCAGCCTGTATGTTCAGCTGACCTGTGTGGAAAAGCACTGCCTCGTTGCTGCTTGAAATACTTTCTCATATTATTTTGTGTTTACATTCAAGTCCTTTTAAGGACTAGAGGAAACACTTTTTATTTTTCTGTTTTGTTGTTGTTCTGCTTTCTATGAGGCTTTTTTGTAATAGGAAGTTGGGTAAGGGTGCTTGTTTTTTCCGCTCAATTACAGAGCAAGTAAACATTATTTAGAGTACTTCACTGAGCAGGGACACTACAGACACAACAGACTGAGTGTCTTGTATCAGCCTTTGCTTTCATCTGATCTGTGTGGAGAAAACTTTATTACCTATGGACTAAGGTCTTCATAAAGGTTATCGGTCTCCTAATAACCTTCTACCCTACTGACCTATATCATAAATCGATCAAGAAACAGCATATACTAAGATTTAACAAGTAGTCATTGTATTAAGCCGAATAATACTGTTTATAAATGATCCAAATGCTGCTTGTTCATAGAGTTCTGTCTTCTAACTGGGAACTTTTGTGTTTTATAAGAAGGTTTGGCAGCCAATACATTGTTAACACTTGAAATTACTTTAAACTAGAAACTTCACAACTGTTGAAGTCAAATAACTACAAATTAGGCTACTTGGATGTATTTCATAAGGACAAGATGTTAGCAAACTGTTTAAATACTAGAACAACTTACAATCATAGTGTGAATAAGTGATTACATCTGGCTGCATCTAACTGACTGAACGCATTGATAGTTGCCAGTAAAACACACAGGACTACTTACAATTATATTGTGGAGTTATACAGTGAATAAGCAATTATATCTGGGTGCATTTAATGACTGACCAAACAAACAGTCACCTTTAAACACACAGGACTGCTTACAGTTATAGCGTGGAGTCATATAGTGAATAAATGATTATATCTGATTGTATTTAAACAACTGATCACACAACTAGTTATTATTAAAACACAGAGACTAATGTATTAGAAATTTTCTAATTAAAATTGAGTACTAAATTCATATGTTTTGGAAAATATGACCAAGAAAAAAGTACGTTATTGAATATGGTGGCTGTAGTACATATATCAAACCTACAATACTTAACCTCTTTCACTATATGAAATTTTTAGAATTGAATTCTATCTAAGAAAGTAAGAAAATGAATAATGAAATAAGCTGCTCAAAGGTTCATAGTTTCCAAGGGGGTAGATGACTTCCCAAAGGATACAATAACACCTATTTTTTTATTTAGTTTCAGGCTATGATTTTGACACCAGTTACTTATTTGAGATAAACCTTCTTATAGGTCCATAGGTGTTTACTAGGTTAACGACCACAAGGGCATTTTTAAGCCTAGCCATACACCACAAATCTCTGACAAGTTCTAACACCCTTGATAAGTGTAAGCATGGGCCTGGGAGATGAATCATTTACAGGTTGCGTGTGTCCATTAGAGACATAGGTGCCAGACAATTTGTGGATATCATTTTATTACATGAAAATACCAGAGACAAGAGGACTTTGGGCATTGTCGCTACAGACACCCCTAACTTAATTCATAATTTGGGTTTATGGCAGGTGACCACTTGGAACTTCTGAGCATTATTCTTCAATGTTTCAAATGAAGGTAAAATATATAACATTAGGCCAGACAAAAGATGTAACTTTAGTATAACTGATTATGAACATCTATTAAGTTCCATCAAAAATACAGATTGGCAGAAAAGCACATCTGCAATGGAATCCAATTAAGGATACAAGAAGTAATGGTGATGCTACAAGCTACTATAGGGTAAAAACTCTTCATATCCTCTATGGTGGAATAAGGATTCTGTAAATTATATATACGAAAGCAAATAATATACGATACATACAAACCCCCCCTAAATGTGTAAATAAAAGAACTGTAAATAAAATTAGAAGGAGTTTAAAATGTCAATCAAAACAGAATAAATAAAATATGAGAACAACCTTGCCAAGGATTCCATAAATAAAAAGGTACACATAAATGAATTCAATTAACGAGTGTAGATCTTATATAAGTTCTGTAAAGATTAATGAGACTGTGATATAGGATAGTAGAATGATTGCAGCAGAATTTGTTAGATATTTTGTAAATGCCTGTAAAGTTACAGATTAATTCACCAAAACAACAAGACATGGTATCGAGTGTGTAAACAATGGAACAGATAACTAAAAACACCACAATTCTGTCAAGGAGATTATTTATTCGTTTAGCGATTTCATCCATTGTAGCCAGGACTTCAACCGAATAATATCATGCACAAACACCCGCATATAAATACTACCCAAGTCCATCACATGACTAATAGTCTAATTAAATAATTACAGTTAAAATTATAAGAAAGATACAATTAAAAATTACAGACAAATCAGTTTAATGTCTATTTTGAGAAAAATTTAAATTTTGCAATCTAATAATTACTGCTGTAGACATAAGAATAAAATACCTAGTGATATCTCTCTGGATGTGGCTAAGGCTTTCAACTCTCTTCCCTATATACTACAATCTATAACTGCCTGATTAAAAGAAAGGCACACTGTTACCTAACTAAATGGATTATGTCCTCTCTGACTGGTAGGTCACAATGCATAACAGTGCAAGATATAGAATCTGACTATGTTACAATAAAGTCAGGACTAGCACAGGGCTCAGTCCTTGGGTCTATATTATTTAATATTGACTTTTCAACAAATCCTAAGAACAAATATGATGACAACCATAAAATCAATTGTATTACTCAGAATGAGTCTGATACTGACAATTTGAACACTTAACGTAAAGCAAATAGGAGAACTGGCTAATGAAACTGGCATAATGTCAGCAGAGACAAAGGTAATAGAATGTATGATGGGAAATATAATTTAAATAAATTGGTACATTTACCATTACTACCTCTAAAGGAGGTAGAATGTTACAAAGATTTGGGAATAACAATGTCAGCTAATTTATCTTTCAGGTTCATAGGTTAATAGGTGTGTACTAGGCTAATGGCCCTGGAGCCTTTACAAGCCTAGCCCATAGAATTACCCTGGCATCATGCCACCAGACCTTAGTTCCCAGCGCCTCTCTTGAGTAGAGCCACTGGAGTGATCCCCAGGGTGAATTTTCTATTTCCCATCCACTCGTCAAGATTTCTGAGGTGTTCTGTTTGACATGTATATTCCATAGCATGGGCAGTCTCTGGGTTATGAACATGTCCCTCCAGCTTGTTCTATTGGTTGTGGTAATGAGGTTGAGTTCTCTGGATCATGTGGTGTGAGGGAATTGGGATTTCTTTAGATGCAGCATTTCTAACAGAGATGGGTCAGGCATGGCTTTGTAAGTCAAGCAGAGATCACCGCTAAGTAGGTGATATGAGACAGAGAATAACGAGTTTTTTGAGTCTGTACATATAGGACAAGTGTTTAAGGCCTAGGATCCTCTTTGTGAGGTACTTCTGTGGCCTCTTCAGTTGTTGCAGGTGTCTAGAGAGGTACATGCCAAATGGGGCATTGTACTCAATGATTGGCTTAATGAGGGAGGAGTAGAGGGAGACAATGACCTCTTTCTTCCTGGATGCAAAACCCTTAGTAATGAGATGTGTCACATAGAAGGACTTTCTGACTACAGTGGCAATGTGGTGGTCAGAAGAGAGTTTGCTGTCAACCTGTGTGCCCAGATCTCTTATAACATCTTCTGTGTTCAGTGGACTACCATCAATGTGGTAATTCATGGGAACCGGGTTTTTCCCAAAGAGGATGATGACACATTTTTTGGCATTGAGCTTAAGGCCATGGTTCTGACATCAGCCATTGGTCTCGGTAAGGTCTTGCTGTAGGATGTCAACATCACTTGGGGAGTTAATAATAGCTCCCAACTTTTAATTGTCTGCGAACTTTGTCAGCCAGAGTCAACTTCATATTGCCCTGGACTTCAGAAAAGTAGATACCAAACAGGAGAGGACCCAGGACCAAACCCTGTGGGACTCCACTTGTGACTATACGGCAGTCTGACTTGGAGTCAGCTACTTTCACACTGTGGGTTCTATCTGTGAGCCAGTTTGCAACCCACCTAGTGATATAGGGGTTGATGCCTAGCTTAGTGTGTTTTTCTATGATTCCTGAGTGGGGAATGGCATCAAAGGCTTTGGCCCGATCAAGGAAAGCTGTATGAGCCACCTTGCCTTCATCAACAGCTCTGTTGACTGACTCAAAGAAGTTGACCAGGTTGAGCAGGCATGATCTACCCCTCACAAAGCCAAACTGTGTGGGATCCAGAGTTTGGAGATTCCCTATATCCTTGTTTATTAGGTCCATGATGATGTGTTCCATAGCTTTGCATGTCAGACTCATCAGGCTAATGGGGCGATAGTTCCCAGGGTCTGTAGTAGCTCCTTCTTTGTGGAGACAGATGACTGTAGCAGTGTGCCATTCGGTAGGAGCAAAGCCTGAGGTGAGGCTGTGATTGAACAGGGCACACAGGTGAGGTACCAGTTCACTCTGTAGTTCATGTAGAACACAGACTGGGATATTGTCAGGTCCCATAGAAGCTGTATTCTTGGCCTTGGACAGTGCTGTTTTAACTTGTGCAGCAGTAATACTGGGTGCCTGACAATCTACTGGTTTTGTGATTGGTCCTTTGGTGGGGGAGAGAGTGGTAAACATGGCACTGAATCTGTCGGCCAGTATATTGCCAATATCTGTTGGCTCAGTATAGGAGGTACCATTGTACAGTAGCTCAGAGCAAATTTGGGTATTGCCGTGGATATTCTTTACATAACTATAGAAGCCCTTGTGGTTGTCTTTACTATCTGCTGCAATTCTGTTTTTATAGCTAGCTTTAGAGGATTTGATGAGGGATCTCAACTTTATGTTGAGGCTGATAAGGGAGTTTTTCCAGTCTTGGGACTTCACTTTATTCCGCATCAGTTTCCTCCTTCTGTTGTAGAGTTTGTTTATGGCAGGGGACCACCAGATTAGCGTCCTTTTTTTGGAGGAGAGCGTCTTGGTTCTATTTGGCATGGCGAGATCCATGCATTTGTGTACGAGTTCGTACAGTGCATTGGTGTATGATTCAGCAGTCATGCAACTATTCTCCATTTGCATGATTGCTGTGAAGTGAAGCTAGCCACCTCTGTTTTTAGGAGCCCAAAGTTAGCTTTGGAGAAGTTTTTCATGGTGGTTACCTTTGCGGGGTAGGTGGGAGGGATGTCGTGGTCAGCAAATAAGTGCAAAAGCAAAGAAGCAGATGCAGTATATGATGAAAATTCTTTCAACAAGGGATGAGATGTCTAATTATCAAAATGTATATTAGACTACTTGTGGAATACACTAATATATTTTGCATGCATAGAGCTGGACAATTGGATATTCCTGAAAGAATTCAGAGAATTTATGAAAAAGATAGTAATAATCAAATATTTAAATGACAGAAATAGATGCAAACATCTGAATTTTTATACTATATACTCTAGATATATACACTGGGAATTCCTTTTTATATTTTTGCATTTAAAACCTTTTATGACATAGTATTACAGGTAGCTTGACATGGAAATCTACAGAAGTAATACAACACAAAGGCACAGCAATCTTATATTACATACTAAACTATCCAAAACAAAGTTGCGCCATTCTTATATAAACCAAAGAATTGCAATATTATGGTATAAAATACCAGGGGATGTGAGAAGATCAAGAAATGTAGAAATTAAAACAAAACAACTAAATATTTTGATAGGAAAAATGTATTTAATCCAGGAATACAGGAATCAGTGTTCCTTGATGGAATAATATTGCCTCACACTTATGAAGTTATGGAGTGATTTTGATGCATTAAATTACCTCAGAATTCAATTTCCAATGAATAAAACACATTTTGAGTCCAATGTGGAGTTTCCTTTATTAACATAGTTACTGAGGTTACTAGAGGAGTGTAATCATAGCCATACTGCCATCACTGGAAGCACTGCTAGGTAGTAACCAGTGCCTGTACTACAACAGTGCTAGTGTCCTCTGCATACAGCAGCACCCCAGCACACAGAGGCGTACACACACACACACACACACACACACACACACACACACACACACACACACACACACACACACTTCTACAACACTTACATAAAAATATACACGTACAAACTGCATCATAATACTTGACCTAAGGTGTTAAGTCACTAAAGTGCAGCTATAAACATCTACTACTGCTGTGAGTGTGCAGCAAAAACACAGCTGCTCTGATAAACAATAGTTGACAGTACCGCCTCTAATGAAGCCCAATATGGATCTGTAATATGACAGAGCAGTAGCATTAGTCACAGAGTACAAAGCTCTAATAAGAAACAGATGGGAACTTGTACATAGGAGTGGCCATTGAGGCCAATACAAGTACAAATTAAACTGACCATTCCTACATACAGGCTCATCCCTCATGAGTCTCATTGTTTAACATTGTATCACTGAAGTTGTTTGTGGCACCAAATAAGCCAGGCACACACACACCTACATTTTTATATGTGAGTGATAAGAGGCATAGGAAGTGTGTATTTTCCTTGTAAGATAAATTTATCAAAATCAATAATCTTATTTAACAATGTAAAGAATTGAGTTTTGCTCAACTTCTGAGTGATCCTCAGAGGTGATGGGTGTGAAATTTTCCACGTGTAAAGTAAAGAGGGTGAAGCTCCCAAAACACTGGTAAAAGAAAAACAACTTAATTGAAATTTACTTTTATTGAAGGTTTGAATGTGCAATAACATTGCATTTCAGTGAATAAGGTATTAACTTGACTGGTTCAGGAATGCATCTTCACCTCATATGTTTGCATATACAGGAAATAAAAGCATACACACCTGCATACACACACACTGCCTCGCTGTATATCTGGGATCTGTACAGATTCCCGACGGCACTTTCTGCCGAAGCAGAAATCACCGAACATACATAACTGAAAGTGCTGTTCACCGAAGCAGCACTTTCGGTTAAGTATGCTGGTTGTGTCAGTCACACTACGGTGCGGTTAATAGAGAATTCCCTTTTCCCCACTGTAGTGCGACCTCGGAGTGAGAATATAAAAGTAGGGGGGTGGGGGTGCAGGGGGGCTTGCCCCCGCATAAAAGAAAATTTTATGTTTTGCTTTGTTTTTTTTTAAACGGATTTTAATGAAAGTGCTTTTTCGGTGAAAGCGCTTTGGTTAAAGTGTGTTCAAGTTATTGTGGATTCGGACTATTGAACTTTCATTCAATAGTCCTAGATCCGTATATCTATATGACTTATGGAGTACTGCACTTTGCATCCTTACTGTACTCTGTAAAATGGCACAGGAAGAAAAACTGTTGCTGGTTGCAGTGCTGTTCCGTGTTACTCACTTCAGTGAAATTGCTGTGTAAAAGTTATTCAGTACCATTTTTCAAAATGATTTCCACGGGCGTGTTTCTTCTTGATATATGAAAAGCTTTAAATTAGGGTAGTTAAAATCCCCCAGTGGTACAGTTGGCTTAGTATCTCCTATGTTATCCAGTTCTTCATGAAATGTGGTATGTCTGAGGTATTAAGGCTAGGACTTTTTTAAGCCACCACAATCCTACATTTTCCATGGGATAAATATTATTGATTATTATACTTAATTCTGGTTTTATTATTTGCTAAAAGTGAATTTAATACTTCCTACACTAATAGTAGCACATCCCCTCTCCTCTTTTGTTTTCTCTCAGATTAAAATAAAGTTTAAGTCCTTGAAATGCTAATTCACCTAAATCCCAAATTGTGGTAATAAAAATGGTTTTGTATATGTTAAAATGAAATTAGATATTCTAATGCCTCCTTTTTCTTTATAATACTTTGGGCATTGGCATAGGAAAAGTATCTCTTCTTTGTTATAATTATATGTGTCTATTTTAGTTTGCCTTTGTTTTGAAATTTTTAGACAGAATAAAGTTACCCTGTTGTATTTAAGTGTACCCTATCTATACTGAAAAGATCACCATCAACAATTCATTTTTTTCATAAAGTGATAACAAGAAAACATTTCTGATATCACTTTCTTCCTAGCCATGTATTTAATAATTTAGGTTTGGTACAAGCATAATCATTTAATTTTGGACTAAGAAGAAATTCACACAATAACTATTTCAATATTTTTCTTTCCTAGATTTCAGTATGCTTGTTACGGCCTACTTCATGTTGTGATAGTACACAAAATAAGTCATTTGTTCTTGCTATCACACAAATATCTGTGTATTTTTGGATAAGATATCAAGTTAGAAAATCAATGTCCTAATTCAACTGTTTTTATTCCACTTAAGATGGAAACAGTAATTGTATCTTTGTTTCATGATATTAATAAACTATCCTCTGAAGACACAGCTGAGTCTCCCATTTTGAATGCATCTTTACTACTATTGGAGTTGCTGTTGTAATAGCTTCTTGGAGGCCTGTATTCATCATCAAGTGTATTGTCTGCTTTATTTCCTGTTCTACTGATATCTATTGCTTGTTTTAAAATTCTGCCATCAATTATTTGATGTAATTTACCTCTTCCTTTTTTAAGATTAGGTTGCGTGATTACCTTTGTCTTTTCCCTCTTACATTTAATATTCATCTTTCCATTAGGTGTTTCTCTGCTTGGATTTTCCATTTGATCTTGTGTTGTATTGTCGTGGGATGGTTCATTACTGACTGTGTTACAGTAAGCAGAATTCTACATAGCATTACTCTCAGTACTATCTGTATCTGTTAAATTTAAGTTGGATAGCTCTGAACAATAATGCTCTATGAAGGTTGTCTGTTACTGCCAACTGAGTTATCCTTAACTGATACAGTTGAGTTTGGTGCCTCAAAGTGTTCATCCAGAATTTCTACTCTATCCAAAGGATCCATGATTACTAAATAATTGAATCCTTTCTTTACAACCACTGTAGGGTATGGATTTTAGGGAGTACTTTTGTGCTACTCTGTATTTACTTCTCTTTTGACTCTGCGAACTTAAGGTATCATCCCATTCTAGCTAATATATGGCCCTCCCATTCTAGCTAATATATGGCCCTCCCATTCTAGCTAATATATGGCCCTCCCATTCTAGCTAATATATGGCCCTGTTCATTATTTGCAATATTGTAAAGCATTTCTTCATTCTTATTTTCACTGTTAAGAAGAGTTTCCTCATTCTTTATTAGGCTACTGTCTGTTAAAGTTATAGTTTTAAATCTTTAGTCCTCAAGCCATTCTAGAACTCCTTCTGAGTTGTTAAAGCCTTCTCATACTGGCACATACAACTGTTGGTAGGACCTTCCAATTAGTATTCGCAATGCCTTAAACATCAATCATTCTGGAACAATTTACACAATGTGTGGTTGATTTAAAAATATCAGATGTATAATATGTGTTATATTGATTTCAAGGTTATATCAGATTTATAATAAATAACACACTGACTACAAGGATATATCTGATGCATAATATGTGTTAACATTGACTACAGCATTATATTAGATTTATATCATGCCTTACACTGAGTACAAGGCTATATTATATTTATAATATGCCTTACATTGACTACAAGACTATATAAGATTTATAATATGTGTTGCATTACCTACAAGGTTATATCAGATTTATGATACACATTACATTGACTATAAGGTTATATCAGATTTACAATATGCATTACATTGACTACAACTTAACTGAAATCCTTGAGCTAATAGATCCTCTACAGCATAATTATTTAAGGATTTCATTGTTTTTGCTGTATAAGCACTGGTAAATTCAGTATACACTTGGTACTTATTTAACCTACTAACAGAGACCCTGGCCCAACCATGCCCACACAGTTTCTTTAAAACCTGTCTGTAAAAGGCTGGTATCAAGACACTAGGGCAACTATCTTTGTTAATTAGGAGTGCTTAGTAATTAAGTATTTGAATATACAGATGTGTACAAGTGAGTTGTGATGCTGTTATTTTACACTTGAGAAAGCACCTATGCATGAAAGCGGTGTGGTTTTATCGAATAAAGCATTTAGTAATTTCAGCCATGGTTTCTGCAGTTCTTCAAAGTTTTAGCTATATTTAAAATGTGTTACATGGAGTGATTTTTGCATACAAATGATTTATATTAAGGCAATGCAACTACCTTTTAGAAAGAGACTAAGTGATTAATATATAAACATAAACAATTTGGACACTAATGTATGCATGCATGCATTTACATAATTTACAGTAATGCAATGAGATTTTTGCCAGTAGAAAACGACTCTTCATTGATTATATAAAGAGGTATTTATAAATTGTGGCCTAGGCATAAAAAAGTACATACTCGGAAACTATTTTTTTTATCACAAGGAAGATAACTACCAATCTATAAGGTAGTAATCAATACAGTTGAATCACTGGCATAAAAGCAATTACACAATGACTTTTGTGTATCACAAGGAGTTAAATAATGATTGAAATGTGTTTATTTTGTTATTTTATTTATTGCTTTTGATTACCGGGAAAGTCGAACTGGGCTTAGCAGCAATTTGCAGAGGAGGTCCGGGGAGAAAAGCTCCAGTACAATACAATACAATTGAACACTGACAATGACATCTAACATAAATACTCTGTACTTAAGCATGGGAAGTGTCAGTTTTATACAGTATACACATAAACATGGAGAGCAAAAAATCAGTAGTGGAATTATATACAAAAAGGCATGGTCTTATAATGGCAGTTGTTCATTGCAATATTGGTACAGAAATCACACGTATTGTAGTTTGCAATTTTATGCAGTTACTCGGTGTTAGAAGGGATAAAGAGTTTGCTAAGCAGAGCAGTAAGAGGGGAGAAGAATGATTTAGCCAGTTGGAGAGCATTTGCAGCTTCATGAGTTGAGTAGGTGTGTTTTAGCTGAAGCTTGAAAGACTTTAGTGATAGTTCTTGCCTAACTGTTAGGCAGAAGGCGTTCCAGGTTTTGGACACTATGTGAGATTCATATCAGATATATTATATCAGAACATTGAATCTTTGGAAAGTTGATTATGTGGTCTAAACCATATGGAGTTCAATTTTAAAAGAGTTAATGTTCTGATATAAACCTGAGAGTATTAGGTGCAGTCAACCAAACTGTTAGGTTTAGATATAAATATTCTGGCTTAGAACAATGCAGAGCACTACTTGGTGGGTAACATTGTATTAGGTTTGTTAGTGATGGACAGTCATTTGGTTTATATAGATTAATATGTGTATATACCTTTAAGAAGCTATTCAAGGGCTTGCACAAGTGTATAAATACTGCCATTTTGTAGTTAGCTGTTGAGATGTAAGCATGTATGTATGTAAGCTCTGTCTGTTAACTAGTTTGTTCATATTTAATGATGCTGCTATCCATCCTGATGTGTTTGTATGTATTAAAGCATCTGAACGATATCCCAAACCTTCTTGTCACGTGTGTTAGAGATGAATGAGTGACATGGTGTCAGAATGTGATCCAGAAGCAAGACTGAGAGACGCGCAACTAACATAAAGGAGTGAATCATCCCTAAAATGTGCAAACTTTGCAAAACAGGTCAGAATGAATTTCAAATATTAAAAAACGTGCTCACCTCTATTTCTTTTTGCATAATACCAAACGAGGCATACAGAATGTTTTAAATGATATTTGCATGAACTGATATGTATCATATTGATAAAAATATTCAAATTACTACATAAAATGTTTGGGATAAAGTCTGAATTGCATAAAACAAATAAAATAAAGGAAACAACAGCATTTTTTCAATACATGCTTTGTAAGTGTGTATTTTCATTTTAAGCAAAATATCCGAGTTGTCAGAAGTGTATAAAGTGTTTGCATGTTTGTGTAGTGTTACAGTAAAGCTGTTTCACAAAGTACAGCCATTACAAGGCATATTTTGCAGAGTACAGCCATTACAGAGCAAATTTCACAAAGTACAGTATTTCAAAGTGTTTATTGTGCATTTTGATGTTATTACAAGCTCACACAGAACAGTTTATTAATACATAATTACAAGGACCATATTTTCAGTGTAAAAAATAAGTTGTTGTTTGTCTTTCGGCTTTTTCCCAGTAAGGGGTCGCCACAGCGGAACTCCGATCCGCTAATGATTGGCAGTAGATTTTTTACGAAACGCCGAGATGCCAGCTTGACGCCCAACCTTCAACGAAGGCACGCCCATTTACACACGCATGTCTTTCGAACGCTATCTAACCGCGGGGAGGACATGCAAACTCCACACAGAAGACACTCCCAAGCCAAGCTGAGAATCGAACGGGAGAACCTCTTGCTGTAAAAATAGTAACCAGGCACAGGATTCCCAAGCACTTCAAAAGCCACAGCAGTCCACTCAATGTATATTAAAAAACCAACAGAACTCCATAAGATTTAGCGCTTTTGTCTACTGCACCATAGACTTCATCAGAATCAATAAAAATGCATTCTCCACTAATATTTATACCATTTTCAAGCCAATGAGTTCATTAATTAACAGCAACTACTTAATTAGCTTAAAGTAACAGTAACAAACTGCCATGTGAGTTCCAGTTAAAAAAACTGCATATATAAAACACTAAAACTTATAAATAACCAATATGAATAACTGTTGTTATTCATAAGAAATATTAAAAACCTGATAGCAATGAGCACGTTTTTTATGCATTAAACTTGTGTTTTTGTGATAAATATACTATAAGATGTTCAAATGACAAGCTGAAGCTTCACCTATATACAATACATGCATTATAGTGTGACATATTTATGACAATAATACACTCATACTTATTATTATATCTACTATTGTCTTAATTACACAGGTGTAATTGTAATATTATCATTAATACCAGGGGCACAAGTTCCATTTAACAGCAACTGCCATCTCACCTCCCTGTGTTTTTGTGCATATTTTGTGGGCATGGCAGATGGATTTTGAAAACCCAGTGCACTTGTGTTTGACAGTAATATTGTTGAGAACTGGAGAGTGTTTGAGCAAGAGTACGACATTTTTATACAGGCTGCATTTTCTGATAAAGATGACCATACAAAGGCATTTACTCTACTTAATTTAGCTGGGTCAGAAGCCATTGAAAGGGAATGTTCATTTGTGTATGCACATGCTATTTATACAGGAGAGGGGGGAAAACTATCATATTGTTGTACAGGCTGAGTCAAGGCAGGACCCTGAGTGCTTAAAATGTCAATTTAGAGAAATATGTAACCCCCAGACAAATGTTACAATGAAAAGGTGCTTATTTTACACAAGGGACTAAAAGCCTGGTGAAACCTTTGCAGCATATGTAATTTACCTGAGAAATAAGGCTAAAATGTGCAGATCTGGTGACTTGATGGATGAATTGATAAAGGACAGACTTATGTGTGGTATAAAAGATGATGCTGTGAGAAAGATTTTGCTTTGAGACATTGATTTAACTTTGAATAATGCCATTGAGATTTGTCAGACATATGAACTCACAAAACAGCACACACTTATGCTTACAAATAAGAATAGCTCTAGAAGGCACAGTGATAAAGCTCATGTTGATAGTATGCAGCACGTGGTTAAAAGAAAAAGGCCAAAGCACATGTCAGCAACTGTAACCCCTGCAGCACTCACTGGTAAACCTCAGAACGTTCTAGCAAATTCCAGAAACTGCACAGTCTCAGTGAAGCATTAGAGTGAGTCAGCAAACTCATAGTATGGGCCTTGACCTAATTTCATTGCCAACTGTCGTAATCGTGATGGAAGTCATGAATCTAAAAGGGAAAAATGTTTAGCTTTTGGTCAACAATGCCACAAATGTAATAAATGGAATCACTTCAAAAGATTTTGTAAATCAAAAGGCCCGCACTCTTTTATTAAAAGGGAACATTTTAAGAAACAAGTTGATCAGTAAGACGGTGGCAAGTGTACTCTTTATGTTGATGGTGTGTCAGTGCTTCATGAAACGGTTAATGCAGTAGATTTAAAGGATAAAATGAAGTATTTTGTACTGTTCGGAAAAATGGCAAACCCACAGAGCTCAAAGTTGATACAGGTTCCAAGTGCAATGTTATGTCTGCAGAAACATTTTCAAGAGTGCGTCATGGTGAAAGATTTGATTTGGCAAGGTGTGCCAAGCTTGTTGTTTATGGAGGTAAAGAAATTCAAACCGAAGGCTCAGTAGTGCTTTCATGTTACTCTGTTGGAAGAAGCTACAACTTATTATTTTATGTGGTCAAGGGGCACATTCAGTCATAATTAGGGATCAGAGACAGTTTGAAAACAGGACTGCTTTCATTTAATAAGGAAGTCCACCATGTTAGCTTGAAAGACCACTACTCTAATTTTTCCCAACACATTTTTTCTACTTATGGTGATCTTTTCAAAGATAAACTAGGCAAGCTTCCAATTGTGTACTCCATGAAGTTCCTATAGCCATGCAGAACAGAGTCAAAGCCAAGATAGACAAAATGGTGTGACAAGGTGTGATTTGTCCAGTTGAAACTCCAACTGAGTGGGTATCTTCCATGGTGGTAGCTCACAAGAAAAGCTCAGATGACATCAGAATATGTATTGACCCATGAGGTTTGAACACAGCACTTAAACGACCTCATCAGCCAATGCGCATAGTCAAAGAAGTCATAGCCTTGATGCCAAATGCCACTATTTTTTCTATCTTAGATGCAAAGAGTTCATTTTGGCCAGTTTGGCTTGACAAAAAATCCTCATTGCTCACTACTTTCAGTACTCCATTTGGAAGGTACAGATTTTTGAGAATTCCATTTGGGATAAATTCTGCAAGTGAAGTCTTTCAGCATGCAATGGAGCAAATGTTTTTCTGGGTA
The DNA here is from genome assembly GCF_019279795.1 of Protopterus annectens. NCBI lineage: Eukaryota > Metazoa > Chordata > Ceratodontiformes > Protopteridae > Protopterus > Protopterus annectens. Next base: position 1,763,911,684 of record NC_056743.1, read on the forward strand.
TCCTTGTGCTATTATTGTAGACAACATGCTAGTAGGAGGTCATGATGAAGCAGAACATGACAAAAACCTCAGAAAAGTTTTAGAAAGGGCACATCAAGTGAATATTAAGCTCAATCCACACAAATGCAAATTCAGGCTAAAAGAAGTCACTTATATTGGTCATTTATTTACAAGTACAGGCATACAACCAGACCCTTCAAAACAAACAGCCATTCATGAGATACCAGCTCCAGACAATGTTCAAACCCTGCAATGTTTTCTTGGCATGGTCAACTACCTAGGCAAGTTCATTCCAGACTTGAGCCAACTTTCAGCACCACTCAGAGAGCTGACACATAAAGATGTATCCTGGTCTTGGCTAGAGCAACACCAAACAGCATTTGATGTCCTGAAACACAGAACTGGTAGTCCACCAGTCCTCGGATTCTATGATATTCACAAGCCAGTTACAATTTCCTGTGATGTTTCAAAATTTGGTCTTGGTGCAGTCATTCTACAAGATGATCAACCTGTTGCCTATGCATTGATAACTCTTACCCAAATTGAGATGCAGTATGCCAAGATCGAGAAAGAGCTTTTGGAAATTGTGTTTGCATGTTTGAAGTTACATGATTATGTTTATGGTAGCCCATCCAGATTGAAACAGACCACCAAACACTAGTCACAATCTTGAGAAAGCCAATGCATTCAGCTCCAGCCAGACTGCAACGTATGATGCTGAGATTACAAAAGTACAATTTCAATCTTGTCTACAAGAAAGGCAAACTTCTTTATCTTGCTGATACTTTATCCAGATCACCCAGAAATACCACAGAACAGACAAGAATGAGAACCTTGATTTTGAAGTCATGGAAATGAGAAATTTTTCTTCCATACATCTTGATGAGCGGAGAGATCACACAGCCACAGATCTGGTTTTACAAAGGCTTAACCACTTTATCAATCAAGAATGGCCATCAAAGCAATCTAGTTTACCTCAAGAAGTGTAACCTTGTTTTCCATGCAGAGACAAAGTTATCATTATGAAAGGTCCAAAGGTGATTGTTCTAAAGTTCTTGCAACCTGAGTATATTACAGTCTTGCATTGTGGTCACCCAAGAGCCAAATCTACCAAAAGAAGGGCAAGAGGGCTAATATTTTGGCCTTCTATGTCACAAGATATTGAGAGAGCACTTTCACCTTGTTCAGTGTGTAATAGTACTAAGCCACATCAACAGAAGGAACCATTTCAGCTTAACCAGATTCCCAGGCTACCATGTACAAGTCCGCACAAAGTTATTTCTGACAATGGCACACAGTTTACAAGCCAACAGTTCAAAAGGTTTGCTGAAGAATGGGACTTTACATTTTTTAGTAGGGAGTTGAGAGTATGTAAATTGGTGGGGCAGTTCAAGCCACTGGAGAAGTCAGAGTTCTAGATAGATCCATGGGGAGGATTGGCTGCAAATTTTGTGACATTGTTGTATCACAGCTGGATCTTGTTTTTGACAAGTCTGTTGGATATTGGTAAATATTGGAGCTGTATAGTGAAGGGTGGGTTACAGGAGGGGTACAGCGCTATGAGATCTAGCTGTATTAGGTAGATATGGTTTGGTTCTATTGAGAATGCCAAGTTTTTGGTGTGTTTTTTAACTATTTCATATATGTGGTCATCAAATTTTAGGGTTTCATCTATACGAACTCCTAGTAGTTTGGTATAGGTGACAAGTAGTACTTTGGTGTTGTGAGATGAGGTAACAAAGAAGGATGACTTTTTTATTGCTGGGAGTTTTGGAGTGAAAAGAAGTAATTCGGATTTGTTGGGGTTGAAGTATAGCTGGTTGAACGTCAGACAATTTTCTACTGAGGAGAAAGATTCTTTTCTCAAATATTTTATTCAAATTTAAAAATCAGATAAATTATAGCATTTAAGACATATATAAAATTAGGTAATTAAACAAACTCATGAAAAAAGAATATCACAACACAACAAAACAAATATTTACGGAAGTGTCTACTATATATCAACATTTTTAAATATTCAAGAAATGGTCTTTGTTACTAACATATTAATGACTGTTTAGCAGTTCTTTAAATTTCATCCAGATGTTGGAAGAAGTGGTAGTTCTGGTTGTTCTCATCTTGATTGTAAGAAGTTCTAAATGACAGACATCAGCTGCAATGCTAATAAATGCTTTCAAGGTTGTAGGAGAAAGATTCTTGAATCAGCAGTTGTAGGGAGTCAGTTTTTTTGATGAGAATATGATGCCTGAATCATCTGTGTACTGTAGTTGGGTAGCATTCTTGTTTGTCAGGGTAAGGTAATAAACAAAGTTGCTAAACTGGCTAAGACAAAGTATGGATCCCTGTAGAACTCCAACCAATATGGTGAAAAATGTTGAGATGCAGTCATCCATTTCATTGCCTGGTAGTATTAGCAAATTAGCTGAAAAATGAAGACAGGGAGGAAGGGAGGGGTTATCCAGGCTTTTGTAACAGAATAGTGTGGGAGACCGTGGCCAAACCTTTACAAAGATCAAGAAAGAGGGCTGATTCCAGGTTGTTTCCATCTTGGCTTGCATTGGTTGTATTAATGAAGCTCAAGTAAGCAGCAGAAGTGCTACAGTGGGGGCAGTTGCCATGCTGTGTGCTTTTTGGGTGATATAGTAAAGTAATTGGGACTGAATGCATTTTTCAAGTATCTTTAGATAGACAGGAGATGATGGTAATGAGCCTATAATTAGTGAGCTCACTTGACTGACCACCTTTATGGATGGGGTGGATGTAGTTTTCCCATAGTAGTAGTACACAGCATTCATTGAGAGAGTGGTTAATCATTATGGAGAAAGGGTAGGCTATGGTCTGTGATGGAAGCTGGAGATATTCACCTAGTAGATTGCCAGGTGCTAAGAAAGTGGGTTTTACTTTGAGTAGAAATATTTTAATGGTAGAGGTGGGGACTGATTGGAGGGATAGAGGGTATGGGGATTTTAGGAGTTGGAATTTGCTGTGGATATTGTTTTGATTGTTGCTATTGAGTAAGGATGAAAGTGAACTAAAAAAGTTGGTGCTAAATCCATTGGTGACTTTTATGAGGCTGTTTGAATTGATTATTGGTGAGGGTTGTATTTAAGAGCTGATTTATGAATGACAAGAATAATTTGTAGTTATCATGATTACTACTTTTTTTTGTCGGATTTAATTTGTTTAGTTCTGTTTCTGAGTTCTTTAAATTTTTCATGGTTAGCTTGAGTTTTATTTGTTGCTCAGGTTTTCCAGGCAGCATCTTGAAGTTTCATAAGATGTTTGGTATTTCTGGTGAGCCAAGGGGCAGTATTCAGCATAACTCTTTTTTTTTCTGAGTGGGACTAGTTCATTTAGTATGCTTAGGAATATGTTCTTAAAGTTTGATACAGCATTATCAAAAGGTAAATATTTTAGCATTGTCCAGTTGTACTGATTGAGGTATGAGATGAAGGTGTCATTTTTGAAATTTGAGAAATCATGTGCCACATTATAATGATGTTGTTTTTGGATGTTTGTTTCCTTAAAGCAAATATTGGCAGTTGATCACTTAAAAAGTCAGTGAGAGTTCCTGAATTAGAGATTTTACTCAGGGTAGAGGAGAGTATCCAGTCTATGGTGGATCCCCTGTTTTTACGTTTATAGCAAGTGGAAGAGGTGATCAGTTGAGTAAATCCCTACAGCTTTATGTTTTGAGAGGAGTTGGTAGAGGAGAGTAAGATCCAGTCAAAATTAAAGTAATCTAGTATTAAGTTTTCTTGAGGAATCTTAGAAATGAGCCAGCAGAGGATGTCTTTTGCAGTGGTATGATTGTACTAGGAGGGATATAGACTCCTATAATGTACATAGATTTGTGTTGGACTAGCTACCAGGATTTCTGCTTGGCAGAATTGGGGAGGAGTTAGAGGTGCTAGATAGAGAGTGAGAGACAGCCGAAGGATGTCTTTATATGGTACTTTCTGTCAGCTATACAGATGTTATAATCATAGGATTATAGGTTCATAGAAGATTACTAGGTTAATGGCCCTAGAGCCCTTACAAGGCTAGCCAAGTTCAACCCTTGTCCCTTAAGGGTCTAGAGATATGGTCTACATTATAAGCAGAGCTAAGTCAGCACTGACTGCCCCTATCCAACAGGGACACAGGGGAAAACCCTGGGGTGAATTTGCGGTTTCCATCCAATTGTCCAGGTTGCACTTAAAAAGGGTTAATAAGCGGCTCTGTTTAACCGGTATTGGAAATTTATTCCAGAGGTGAGACAACCTCTGGGAGACATATCTGTCTCTCCAGCAAATCCTGTTGGTGTCACATGCTAGGTTAAGGTCCCCAGAGTGAGTGAATCATGTACCATTTGACTTATGGATGTGCAACATTTTCATTAAAGCAGGATCAGAGGTTGCTCTGTATGTAAGGTACAGATCACCTCTGAGTAGTCTATATGATACAGAGTATAGTGACGGTGATTTCAGTCTGTCCACATAAGACATGTGCTGAAGGCCCTGAATTTTCTTTGTGAGCAACGTTTGAGGTCCCTTCAGTTGCTGCAGGTGCCTGTTTAGGTACATACCAAAGGGAGCATTGTTCTCTATTATTGGCCTGATGAGGGAAGCATACAGGAGGTTATAACCTCTTTTGTTCTGGAAGCTATGCCCTTGATTATGAGGTGAGCAACACAGATGGCCTTCCTCACCACCATGGAGACATGATGATCAACAATAAGGTTGCTGTCAATCTGTGTGCCCAAATCTCTCATCAGTGATTTAGAGCTTAGGGTGTTATTAATATGGTAATCTGCAGGGATATCTCCTTTGCCAAAAGGGACAACAATGCATTTTTTGTATTGAGTTTAAGACCATGACTTTGGCACCAATTATTGGTTTGTATAAGTCCTTCTTGTAGAATGTTGACATCATTTGGGGACTCAATGACTGTTCCCAATTTGCAGTCATCAGCAAACTTTGTCAGCCACAGACCTTTTGTTTTTGTCTGTACTTCTGAGAAGCAGATTCTAAATAATAAGGGCCCAGCACTGATCCCTGTGAAACACCACTAGCAACAGGTCTGCTGGTAGAGGTGCAGTCCCCTATTTTGACTGCATGTGTTCTGTCAGTGAGCCAGCTTAAACCCACCTGACAGCATATGAGTTGACCCCCAGCTAGGTGATTTTTTTCAATGATGCCTGAGTAGGGAATTGTGTCAAAGGCCTTGGCCAAGTCTAGGTAGGCAATATGCACAGATTTGTCTTCATCCAGGGCTTTGGTGACAGTCTCAAAGAAGTCCACCAAGTTCAACAGGCAGGATTTATCTTTATAAAAACCAAAGTGGGTCAGGTGAAGTGTTTGAAGGTCTCCTATATCCTTGTTAATAAGGTCCGTGATGATTTTCTCCATGGCCTTGCAGATAAGGCTGGTTAGGCTAATGGGTCTATAATTCCCAGGGCAGTAGATGCCACCCCTCTTTGTACAAGGGGATGATGGTAGCCATTTTCCATTCAGCAGGGATAAAACCAGTGCTTAAGCTGTGGTTGAAAAGAGTACCCAATAGTGTTGCTAACTGCTGTTTTAAACCATTGAGAATGCAGCCCAGGATGTTATCAGGTCCCACAGAGGTTGTGTTTTTGGCCTTAGAGAGAGCAGTTAAGAGTTACTCTTTAGAGATAGTAGATGGAGAATAGGTGGTAGTAATGTGTTGGGATATATGTGGCATGGACAGAGGGGAGAAGGTTTCACTGAACCTGTCTGCTACCAGGTTGGCTAGTTCCACTGGTTCAGTATATGTGGTACCATTCACTACCAGTTATGTGCAAATCTGGGCTTCTCCTTTAAGGTTTTGGGTGTAGCTAAAGAATGCCTTATGGTTATCCTTAGTTAGGGATGCTAATCTAGATTCATAGTTAGCTTAAGAGGACTTTACAAGATGTCTTATTTACTTGTTCAAGCTGAGAAGGATGTGCTTCCAATTCTGAGTTTGTTCCTTTTTACTCTTAGACAGCAGTTTCTTTCTGTTATTATATAACCTGTTTATGGTGGATGTCCACTAGGCAGGCTTGTTTTTTTCTTGAGGGTCTTACTTTGGTCCTCAGGAATGACTGAGTCAATACAATTGTATAGATGTTTATACAATGCATTGGCATATATCCCAGTATAGGTGTCTTTGCCGTCAGTGGGGGCAGGAGCTTTGAAGCTATTAATGCCTTCTCTTAAGAGGCTGTAGTTGGCTTTTGAGAAGTTTTTTAGCCTAATTTCTCTTGGGGGGGGGTTGATGTTATTGTAACTTTGAAAGAGACTGATTTATGATCAGACTTCACCAGGGAGGGCTCCACACTTGTGGTGGCGCACCATTCTACCATGTTGGTGAGTACCAAGTCTAGAATGTTTGGGCCCCTTGTGGGAGGTGCCAAATATCTGCTGCAAGGCATTTGAGTTAACAAAATCCAAGAACCTTTGGGTGAGTTTGTTTGTACATCTATAATTTACCCAATCTATGGACAGGTAGTTAAAGTCACCCATAACCAGGGTGTTTGGTTATTTGTTGAGTAACTCAAGTCGATCCAAGTAGGCAGTGTGGATATCATGGTTTATGGAGAGGGATCTAAAGCTGGTGATAACTTGAAGATGAGTCTTTCCTATAGTTATTTGCACATGGAATAACTCTAGGGAATCATTCTGTTTAACCAGTTTGGAGGTGAATTTATCTCTGATGAATATTGATACTCCTCCTCCTCCTTTAGTTTTCATGTGCTCATTTTGCGGACCAAAAGTGTGGAAGGCACTACATCCTGGAATGGCCAAGGTGCTCTCCATGGCCTTGAACCAGGTCTCTGTGACTGCACAGATGTCTGCATCTTTAAAGGTGAGGAGTCCTTCCAGTGAGTGCAGTTTCCGATTAGACTCCTAGCATTTAGCAGTATAACCTTCAGGTTGTTTTTTGAGGATATTTTACATTGGGAATTTTGGTTTTGTGACATTGCCTAAAAAGGCACTATGAGGGAGGCAAGAGCCTTAGCCAGTAGCCAAAAGCCCAGAGGTGACAGGTAGAGGCCATCTGTGGCATAGCATCATGGTCTATCAACCATATCATCCTAGACTGACAGGTACTGGATCCCCCTTAGAATGGCACCAGAAACTATGCCAGTTGTTAAAGTCAATCATTTTTTGTCTGTATTGAGGCATCATCCTAGCTGAAGGTAGAATGCTGCTTAAGGTTGGGGACATACCTGCCTGGGACAGTTAATCAGAGAGCTCAGTCATGTCTATCTTCATATAGTCCAGTGAGGTATGTCTCAAGTCATTTACACCAACATGGACTATGACAAAGTCATAACAGTGCTTGTTGTTGAGACACTTGAGTGCATGTGTGATGTGGCAGATTCTGGCACCCGACAGACAGCTAACCGTGACTTTTTCTTTATCCATCCTGGTCAGTGGGGCATCTGTGTGTCTCACAATGGAGTCACCTATGACTAAAACATTTGATTTTGTGTTTTGCCTTGGGGGCATGCTTGATGAAACACTGGGGCATGTGTTTGTATGTGTACTGTGATTTACTGGGAATGGATTAAGTGAAGTGTCTTTATGTTTGGGAGGTCTCTGATTTTTAGGTAGGCTTCCAGTGAGAACTTCTGCATATGTAGGTTTAGGTGCTGTAAGCATGGATGGTGCAGGAGGTGAAGTTTGTAAGCTGACAACCTGCTTAATATCTGATATAATAAACTGTGAGCGAGAAAGCCTAGATTCTAGATTCTTAATATAGATGCATCTCTCACATATTGAAGTTGTGTGAATTAGAAGTGAGTTGTCAGTGTACATGAGAAAAATTGCTATATTGCCTCAGGATGCCTGTGTTGATCAGGTTGGCTGGAGAAATGGTGGGATACTGTCCATTCATGATGCTAGGTGAAGTACAGCAGTCAGTAACAGGGAGGGGACTAGAAGCACCAGGTATGGCTAAGGGACAAGAAAAAAGTTCTAATTAGGAGTGAGTACCTCATTATCAGTGTTATTATTTTTCAGCCAGGTCTCAGTTAGTACCACAACGGTAGCTGAGTCCTGGATAAGCCATGCATGAAATTCTGGTAGCTTTTTGCAGATAATTCTTGAGTTAATGTGGACAGCGAGTACAGATGAGGAGTTTGAGGAATGTTATGTAGGAAAGGCAGGGTTTGCAGAGGGGATGGGATGGAGATAGGGATGAAGGTGGGCCTGAGTTGGGTGGATATCCCCCGCTAAGTTGCAAGGCCATGAAAGTGAAGGTTAGCACAGAATGTGAGGTGATATGATAAATGTGACTGCTTTTGATGCTGCTCTGGAAAACTATATATAGGGAATGAATCAAACTTTATTATGAAGTGGACAGCACGGAAGATGAAAATAAGGTCTCCGTCATGATCAGTGTGATTGGCTGCAGAGTATACTGGGTATCATGCAATTTATTAACACCAGATGAACTTGCTTCAAAACCATTTAAAAGATACTGTAGAAGCAATGCAAAATGACCTGAGGTCAAAGGCAATAATGACAGCTGAACAATTCTCATTTCATAAGGGTAATCAGCTTGGAAAATTCAATATAGTTCAGTATATGGGTTCATATTACGTTATCGAAAGATAACATAATCAAATGATCAAAACTTCAAAATGGCAGCATTTCGAAGATTGTATTGTGGGGGTTTGCACCCCCCCACACCCCCTCTAAATATATATTCCAACTCCGAGATTGCACTACAGTGAGGAAAAGGCAAATATTCCAATCCTCACTGTACTGCAATCCCACAATGCGATCTTCAAAATGCTGCCATTTCGAAGTTTTGATCGTTCGATTATGTAATCTTTCGATAACGTAATAGGAACCCCAGTATACCACAGAACTGCAAAGACTAGCAGAATATTCTAGAAATGTAATCTAGCTATGAATTTATACTTGATTTTAATATACAACTAACCCAATGCATAAAGATTAAGCTCTGATTATATAAAGTGCTAAACATAACCATTGGCTTCAGTGTTAGTGCTAAATCTGTTAAAATGATATCCTATAGAGTGATGTATACTAGTCTGCTATCATTTTTTTTCATATGCTATTATGCCGATTCATCATGTTGCTATCTCACACATATGTCCATAAACTTTATTTTAAATAGTTTGGGGTACTAGAGTACAGAGTTTCTACAATTTTATCATATACATTAATGTGCAATGTCCATTATGAGTGATTTTTAGGATGTAAAGCTTCTTTGTTACATATGCACATGGATCTTTTTCAGTTGGACAAGTACCTACAATGCATGCATCAAATGTTAAATGTATCATTTAATACCTTATGTCACTGAAAATTGTCCAGATGGTACAGGCTACCTACTTGGTAAGCAATTAAATAAATGAGATTATCTGATACAATAAGGGACAGAGCTGTGTGTGGTGTCTGTTCTGAAAGTACACAAAAATGACTTGCCTGAATAAGATTTCACATTAGATCATGCTCTAAATATTACAATATTAGTGGAAATAGTTACCAGTGATGCATTAGAATTTCAACAAAAAGTGAATGAGTGTACAGTTAAAGTGGTGTCCATAAGATGCATTAAAGGACAAGTATGTTGCTGTTGATGATGACAAAGTATCGCATAAGCCCAGCAACTGGCAATTTATAGGAAAAAGATTGTAGAAGATATTATAAGAAAGGCCATAATGAGCATATATGCTAAAGTAAGGGTGACAGAAAAGGTGGTGGCAATCATAAGGTTTGTCAAAACTAACAATATGCCTCAAATGTGCAAAAAGTTGTTAATAACAATAATTATACTGATTCAGAGATATAGGAATGTGATAATTAATTTTTGTTCAGAACTTGTTGTAAGCACTAAATAAGCTACAAATTACTACAGTGCTCAACTTTCCTCACTCATCTAGTGGAAAACAGTTTTTAGTATTTAATAAATAAGCACCTATCCAGGCATGGCTAAGGGTCAGCTCCCGGTGTTTTCTCCTGTCTACCTGATGAATCTGGGCATCTTGGGGCAATGCAGTAATTGCCTCATGTACACAGACAACCTTCTCCTACCACCCAACACTACAACCTGTGAGAGATGCACTTATATAGCCAAACTGGAAGCAAAGCTATCTTCACTCAAGATTGGACTAGACAGTCAAGAGGAGAAGGTAAACACTTGCACCACACTACACTCATCACATAGTCCCTCACAACCTACACCACCAAAACACACACATAGAAACACAAAACACACACCTACATTCACAGAGGCTCTCAATAAAATTCTGGTCAAGCAACAGAGACCTCCAAAGCAGAAACGCGAGCAACTTCCACCCCCCCCCAACACAACCCAAATGACATATAACCCACAAACTCAGTGTGCCACTCAACCACAGCCCATAAGGCATAACAATGTACCCAACACTCTAGTCATAGGTGACTCTATAGTCAGGCACACTGATGTTCCACTCACCAGGAGAAATTTACTGTCAGCTGCCTGTCGGGTGCCAGGATCCGCCACATAACACATGCACTCAGGTCACTCCACAATGAGTACAAATATGATTCTGTCATTGTCTATGTTGGTGTGAATGACCTGAGACGCACCTCCCTGGATTACATGAAAAGAGACATGGAGGAGCTCTCAGATCTTGTAGCCCAGGCAGGTATGACCCATGCCCTGAGTAGTATCCTGCCATCACCCAGCATGATATCACAGTACAAGGACAAAAATGATTGACTTCAACAATTGACTAAGCTTCTGGTGTCATTCTAAGGGGATCCAGTATCTGTCTGCCTGAGATGACACGATCGACAGACCACAGTGCTTTGCCAGAGATGGCCTGCACCTGTCGCCCTTGCGATTTCAGATACTGATTAAGGCTCTTGCCACCCTTATAGTGCCTGTTTTAGGCAAGGTTCAAATGACAAATCACCAACATAACAGGTACAACCAAGCAAAATCTGAGGGTAATGCTACTCAGTGCTAGAAGTCTAAACCTCAAAATGCATTCACTCGAGGCACTCCTTAAAATGGAGAACATTGACATCTGTGCAGTGACAGAGACCTGGTTCAAGACTCCAGAGAGCACCCCTGCATTACCAGGCTATAATTCATACCACACCTTTCGGCCACCTAACCTGGACCAAAACACTAAGGGCGGAGGCATGTCCATATTCATTAAGGATATCCACACCTCCAGGCTAGTTGCTCAGCATAATGCATCCGAGATTATCCAAGTGCAACTAACTCTGGGAAAGACCGCAATCCAAACTGTAACTTACTACAGATCCCCCACCATGCCCCAGGATTCCCATTCCTCATTTCTTGATACACTGGAAAATATTAGGGTACAACCCAACACCCTAATAATGGGTGATTTCAACTACCCCACCATTAACTGGGAAAACTACTCATGTACCAACTCTTTTGCTCAACGTTTTTTGGAATTCATAAATTCCAATGCCTTGGATCAACTTATCCACACCCCCACCAGGGGAAGCAATATCCTACACCTGGTCATTACCAACATGGGCGATCGGTGTTCCACACCAGAGGTCAATTCATCATTGGTCAGATCCAACCACAAGCTAATCACCCTAGGCATCCACATCCCGCCCCCACCCCCCATTAGGGAAACCACCATAAAAAATTTCTCCAAAGCCAACTTCACTCTTCTTAAGACAGAAGTGGCAAACTTCACGACACCCATGCAGATGGACAATAGAGGTACAACAGATGAATCTTACACAGATGCACTTTATAAGATCTTACACGAGTGCATGGATCGTGCTATCCCTAAAAAAACCAAGATGCTATCTTCCAGAAAAAGGAAGCCAATCTGATGATCCCCTGCCATAAACCAACTCTACAACAGAAGAAAGAAAATGTTGCAAAAAAGAGTAAAATCCCCTGGTCAGCCTCAGTAAAAAGCTGAGATCACTCATAAAATCCTCCAAAGCTAGTTATGAAAACAAAATTGTCACTGATTCTAAAGACAACCACAAAGCATTCTATAGCTATGTCAAGAATCTCAGTAGCAACAGTCAGATCTGCTCTAAGTTACAGCACAATGGCACTAAATATACAGAACCAACTGATATTGCCAACATCCTGGCAGATAGGTTCAGTGCTAACTTTACTCCCCTCTCACCCCCTAAAGGGCCCATCTGTATACCGGAAGAATGCAAAGTTCCTGTAATCACGGCTGCACAGGTAAAAACCACACTCTCCGAAGCCAAGAACACAGCATCCATGGGACTTGACAACATCCCAGGATCCGTTCTACAAGAACTGCAGAATGAACTGGCACCCCACCTAAGTACCATGTTCAATCATAGCCTCACCTCAGGCTTTGTGCCCACTGATGGTGCACAGCAACAGTTATCCCACTCCACAAAGGGGGAGCCACCACGGACCCTGGGAACTACCGCCCCATTAGCCTAACGAGCCTGATCTGCAAGGCCATGGAACCTATCATCATGGATCTTATACACAACGACGTTGGTAATCTCCAAACTCTGGACCCCACCTAGTTCGGGTTTGTAAAAGGCAGCTCATGTCTCCTAAACCTGATAGACTTCTTTGAAGCAGTCACCAAAGCCGTAGATGAGGATAAGGTGGTTTACACAGCCTATCTAAATCTCGCCAAGGCTTTTGACACCATCCCCCACTCTGGAATTATAGATAAACTCACTAAACTAGGTATAAATCCCTATGTCACAAGATGGGTTACCAACTGGCTCAGAGATAGAACCCAAACTGTGAAAGTAGCAGACTCTAAATCCGACTTCAGACCAGTGACAAGTGGAGTACCACAGGGTTCAGTCCTGGGTCCTCTCCTGTTTGGTATCTAATTTTCTGAAGTACAGGTTAACACAGAAGGTCTTTGGCTAATGAAGTTCGCGGATGACTGCAAACTAGGAGCCATAATCGAAACTCCTAATGATGTGGACATCCTACAAAAGGGCCTCACGGAGACAGATGCCTGATGTTAAAGCCATGGCCTCAAGCTCAATGCCAAAAAGTGCATTGTCATCCCCTTTAGTAAAAACTCTGGGTTACTTATTAGAAAATCAAAGTTACAGAACTTCAAATACCATATGGTCGACACCATATGATCGAAGTTCCGTAACTTCGAAATTTAAAAAAAAAAAAAAAAACAAAGACAACGTACCCTAATGGGTTAAAACAGGGGAGCAAGCCCCCTGCACCTCCCACACCCCTGCAACTTAAATATACCAACTCCGAGATCGCACTTGAATGCACTATGGTGCGGAAAGGGAAAATTTCCCTTTCCTACACTGTAGCGCAATCTCGGAGTTGGTATATGCCTACACCCTTTACCGTTTCGTTTTTTTTTTTTATGTTCATTTTGAACATTTAGAATTTTCAGTTGTTCGATTATTAAAGGTGGACCTTTAGCGATTCGAACAATTGGAAATTTGATGTTCCAGTAGGGTCCCAAAACTCTGTACCCATGAGCTACCACATAGGCGGTAGTCTACTTAAAACTGAAAGTGTGATAAGAGACCTTGGGACACAGGTGTACAGTAGTCTCTCCTTTGATAATCACATCATCACAGTAGTCAGGTAATCCTTCTACGTGGCACACCTTATCACTACAGGTTTCTCATCCAGGAAAAAAAGAGGTCATTGTTCCCCTCTACTCATCACTCATTATACCCATTATAGAGTACAATGCCCCTTTTGGTATGTACCTCACAAGACATCTACAACAACTGGAAAGGCCACAGAAATACCTCACAAAGAGGATTACCGGCCTCAAACAGATGCCCTACGCAGATCATCTAAAAAAACTCCAGCTTTACTCCATCACATATCGCCTACTCAGAGGCGAAGTCTGCCTAACATACAAAGCTATGTCAAACCCATAGCTGTTGGACATGCTCCATTTAAAGAAATCCCAATCCTGCCAAGCTACATGCTCTAGGGACCTAAACCTTGTCACTGCAATAGACAGAACGTGCTGGAGGGATAGATTCCTGACCCAGATACTTTCCATACTCTGGAACAAACTACCTATCTATATCAAACAAAGCTCCTCATTAGCACTCTTCAAGAAAAATCTTGATGATTGGATGGGAAATAGGAAATTCACCTCGGGGATCACCTCTGTAGCTCTGCTCGACAGAAGCACAGGAAAATAATTTTCTTGGGTGGCGAAAGCCAGGGTACCTTTTTGGCTAGGCTTATATGGGCTCTAGGGCCAATAGCCTAGTACCTACCTATGAACCTATGAACCTATGTCTTATGCCTGGAATTACAGATGTAACTGAATACGATCATAAAACCGTATGGGTCATCGTAAGGTTACTAGGGATAAAGAATGGACTAGGAACAGAAACAGTATTATTTAAAATATCTGGAACTGATTATAAAAAAAAAAGAAACAGCAGTATGGTTAAAGATGAATGCAACAGAGAAAGTGAAGTTAAAAGCTATATCATTGTCTTAAAATGGTAAGGCATAGATGCTGCCGTAGTGTATGCATTTGTGCTTAACAGAGGATGACCGACACTATTTGACTGAGCATGTTATTAAAAAAAAGTAAAAAACTTCCACTCTTTATGATGGCTTATAAACACCCTGTGCTCTTCACAGTTCTTGAAATAGAACAGCTGGTTGGTTCAGGAACTGTTGAAATTTCTAAATAGATCTCCTTAAGACTCAAAATAAGGACAATCACTCCTACTGACTCTCAAAGACTTTTGCTCAGCACAGTTAAATGCAAGCTGGAAAGTGTTGAGAACATAAATCTTTTGTGTATAATTAAAAAGTAAAGTAAAAAGCTTTCACATATAGCCAAGGCTTAAATGAGTAACCTGATCCCACCAGTACTGGAAATTGGTCATGTGGTTGATTCATTAGAAGCTGAAAGTTTAAATAATAACAACAGTTACTCTCACTTGTTCGGGATCAGATTTTAAACATTCAGACTGGCAAAAATGCTAACTGATAATTGCTCACAAACCAAACACTGAAAAAATACTTATAAAGTGAAGTAAAAATCTTCCACTCATGGCCAAGGTTAACACACATACCCTGTGTGAATCAGAAGACAGGAAACAGCTCCACTAGTCAATTTATGAAGACCTGAAAATTCTAATAACAACAGTCAGAGACTCACAGAATCTTTAACAACAGCCACTCATGTACCAATGTCTCACCCACCAAGCCCATAAGGCGAAACACTCAAAAAAGGATTTTTTTTTGTCACTGGAGACTCAATAGTGAGACACACGGATGTCCCACTCACCAGGTTGGACGAGGAGACAGTCAAGGTCAGCTGCCTGTCCAGTGCTAGAATTTGTCAGATCGCATGCACTCAGGTCTCTCAGCAACAAGTACCATTAGGACTCTGTCATAGTTTGCGTTGGTGTGAACGATATGAGATGTACCTCACTGGACTATATGAAGAGGGCCATGGTTGAGCTCTCTGAGAATGTGTCCCAGGCAGGTATGTCCCTAACTTTGAGCAGCATACTACACTCACCTAGAATTATGCCGTAGTATAAACAAAAAAATGACTGATTTCAATAATGTGTTTAATTTTTGATGTCATTCACAAGGGATGCAGATCCTGTCAGCCTGGGAAGCCATGGTCAACAAACCTCACTGCTTTGCCAGAGACAGTTTGCATCAGGCATTTCTAGGCTTTCAGCTGCTGGCAAAGGCTGTTGCCTCCCCCATAGCACCTTGCTTAGGCAAGGTCTCGAAAACATTACCGATGTGAAATTAGCCAACAAGAACAAAATAAGGGTCAATCTGCTAAATGCTAGGAGTGTAAAGCAAAAACTGTAGTCCCCGGAAGCACTTCTATCACTAGAAGATGTAGATGTATGTGCAGTCACAGAAACCTGGTTCAAGGCCTCAGAGAATACCCTGCCCTTGCAAGGCTACAATGCCTTCCACACCTTTAGACCAGAAAATGAATGTGTGAAAACCAAAGGAGGTGGTGTTTCTATATATATTAGAGATAAATTCACCTCCCGTCTAGTTAGACTGGACAACTCCATGGAGTTACTCCAAGTCCAGGTTACAGTGGGTAAGACCCCCACTCAAATCATAGCTAGTTATAGATTCCCCTCCATGGGTCATGGTACCCATGAAACCTACTTGACCAAATTGGAGACAATCCAAATTTTACCTAACACTCTGATTATGGAGGATTTCAATTACCACCATCAACCGGGAAACCTACGCTAGCCCCAACTCCCTAGCGCAAAAGTTCCTTGACTTTATTAATTCAAATGCCCTGGAAAAAATTGTTCATACCCTTACAAGAAGAACAAACATTCTAGTTCTGGTCCTTACTAACATGTCAAACAGTTGCACTGCTACAACTGTCAGACACTCTTTAATTAAATCTGACCACAAAACAGTCACCTTCGAGCTGGCACTAACACCAGAACTCAGAAAGGGTGAAATCAGACTAATAAACTTCACCAAGGCAATCTATACCCTCCTAGATGAAGGTGTAAATTCATTCAAGCCCCACCCCAAGCTGGAAGTGGTAACTACACAGAACCTTACACTAAATCCCTGTACAATCACTTACATAAGTGTATAAACCCAGCTCTACCAGAAAGAATCAAAGCTAAAGATCCAAGTAAAAACAAGCTGCCATGGTGGACATCCAGCATTAACAAACTTTACAATAAAAACAAAAAGTTGCTGTTGAAGAAAACAAAAGCAAGGCATCAACAATGGAAAACTACCCTCCTCAGCCTCAACAGACAAATAAGACAACTTGTCAAATCGTCTAAAAGCTCCTTTGAGAGAAACTTAGCAAGTACAGCCAAGTATAACCATAAGGCCTTTTGCAGCTATGTATGTAGCCTAAAAGTTAGGACCCAAGCATGTGCAGAACTAGTGACCAATGGTATCACACACACTGACCCCACAGAGAAGCAAACCTGCTAGCAGATAGGTTTGGCAAAAATTCACTGCCTTATCCCCTCCTAACTTATCACAAACCTTCCCTCAAACTCCATCCCCCATCCTATATATCTGAAGAGCAGGTCCTCAAAGCCTTGTCCAAAGCAAAAAAAACAACAGCCTCTATGGGAGCAGATAACATCACAGGTTGTCTTCTAAACAGACTACTAGAAGGACAGATATATCTCCCAGTGACTGTTGCATCTTTGGAACAGGTTACCAATTCATGTGAAACAGAGAACCTCTATGACACTGTTTAAGAGGAACCTGGATGAGTGGATGGGGCACCATAAATTCTTACCTGGGATAGTACCCACAACCCTCCTGGACATGGGCAGTCATCACTAAATGCAATCTTGGGAATTGACTAGCATTTTCTTGGTATTACATTGGGATGAAATGGCTAGACTTAAAATGACCTCTGGGTTGATAGCCTAGTAATCTCGTATGATCCTATGATCCTATGAAATCTTGCTTAATAATCCACTTTTAACACACAGGAAGCAACCAGAATATAAATGACATAAATATTGGTTAAAAAAGCTTGTTATTTAGATACATCAAATTTAATAAGGTAGACATAGTTTTACTACAACAAACTCATTTACTGGATAAGAACATTCTGTATTTAAATATTAAAGGCTATCTTGTTTTAGTTGCATCTCCTTTCAAAAAGGAAATAAGAGGAACACCTATATTATGGAAATAATCTGCAGTCATGCCAAAAATTCACTCTACATTTACTGATGAAAAATGAATATTATTTTTAATAGTATTAGAATTTTACTGAAGAATATATACTATTGCTAACATATACTGGTTTCCAGAAGTTAGATCTAACGTTGCTTGGGAACATTTTGAACTATTATTGAAGAAATTGAAGGCATTTAATACTGGATAAAGATTTTAACTGCATTTAAATAAAAAGGTACAAGTATACTAAAAGAGCCTAGAATATCTGTTATGGCTAAAGTACTTAAATGGGTAAAAAAACTAAACCTTTAAGGAAATAATGTCTTTCGCAGAGGCAGGTTCTTTATTTTATACTCGTTACTCATTTGCTTCAGAACTCAAACTAGAACAGATAGGGTGTATACAGCTAGTGAATTACAAACAAACTTAGACATTTAGTCATTCCATGCTCCTCATCAGGCCACAGTGTCATACTTTTTAATCTTACACTAGAATGTAGGGCTTTTCATGTGAGTACTGTATTTTCTGTTTATTTAATAGCCCAACAAGAGTTTACAGAATGGTTAATTAAAGAAATTAAACACTGTATGGATTCCTTTAATAATTATTCTGCTAATGACATCATTTTGGGACTACCTCAAGGTTTATCCTTTACAAAAAAATTAAGATCTGATGTAAAGTTAAGGTATAAAAATAGGATGAAGAAATGCACAGCTTACAAGATCAGCTACATACAGAAAATCTAAATTTATAAAAAAAGGAATAAAATAGCCTTAAAACATTAAGGAACTAAAATTAAATTCTTCTCTGTCTTATCTCATAAAATAATACTTGCCTTAGAAAAATTACATCACACTCCTATGCCACAACTTCTGAAGGGCTTTCTTAGCTAGCTATAAGATCTAAACTTTATAACAAATCAAATCAGATTAATGTATTACAAAACCTAATTCAGATGAAAAAAATCAGATATTGATGATGTGAAAATATTTAACAATTATGTAAAACGGGATAATGAAAAATATGAACAAGGAAGAAGTTCATAAATATTTAAATGAAAATATTATTTATATGTTCTGAGCATAGTAGGTATCTAATGAAAGGAATCTCCTTAGAGGAAATCAAAGCACACACAAAAAATTAAAAATAATAAACACCTGGGCCTAATGATAAATCCCAGAAACATAAAATTTTACCAAATGATAAAATTGTTGTATTGAAGGTGTTTATGCTGGTTCATAGGTTAGTACTAGGCTATCAGCCTTAGGGCCTATACAAGCCTAGCCATAACAATTCCCTGGCTATTTCTTCCCACAATATTTACTTTACTGGACCCCTGTGTAGCAGAGTGATTGACGTGATCCCCGGGGTGAATCTCCTATCTCCCATCCAATCGTCAAGGTTCCTTTTGAAGAGGGCCAAAAAGGCGTTCTGCTTGACATGTATGGTCAGTCTATTCCAGAGTCTAGGGAGTCTCTGGGTCAGGAACCTATCCCTCGAGCATGTTTTGTTCATTGTGATGACAAGGTTTAGATCCCTGGAGCATGTGGCTCTTTGGGATTATAGCTGTACAAAAGGGAGATGGATCTCCTTTCTTGGAATTATATATCCAATTCTAAAACAATGAAAAGATACAGAACAATGCTCTTCATGCAGACATATTTCACTTCTTGGTACTGATTATAAAATATTCATGTCAATAATCACATGAAAATTAAAGAAAGTAGTTGCTTACATGCTGCATAAAAGATCTAACAGGGTTTATTTAAAATAAGAAAACTAAAGATAATATTAATAAAATATATCAATTATTAACTATATTAAATCAACAAAATTAAACTTAACTGTTACACACTTGAATGTTGAAAAAGCATTTGATACTGCCAACTAGACATTTTTTTATTTAAATCCTTAAGAATATATTGTTTTCCAGAAAATCCCATTACATTTTTCAAAAACATATATAAAAATTCAAGAGCATATATTAAAATTGGTTCCTTTTTATCTAGAGGATTCATGACAGACTTGTATGATGAGAACATTAGATTTGTTACAGTGGATGTTAAAGATTTATGTTCAGTAATACCACACAAGTTAGGGCTTGAGTGGATTCTTGAATTTATTATTGAAAACAGTGAATTCACTGGTGCTGATATGAATGCTATTTTGACCTTGCTGGATATGGTCTTGAACCATAATTTTATATATTTTGAAGAGATGTATTATACATAAAAGAACTGGTAGCCATGGGGCCACATTTGCCCCTATATTTGCAAACATCGTTATGGCTACCTGGGAAAAAATATTTAATTCAGGCGTTTTTAAATCATGGTCCTTTTATACTTGTTATTTGGATGACATCTGTATTTTTGGACTGATCCTCCTGAAAAAAATAGAAGGCTTTTTGAAATACATTAATAATACTACATCCTTTCTTAAGTTTGCATCTACCACATTATTGGGTGTATTACAATATCCTGACATTGAGCTATGGAGGGGTGTTATTAATAAGAAGTTTAAATTGCTTATTTATAGAAAACCCACTTATTTGAACTCTATGCTGCACTTTGATACCTGTCATCCACTGTCTCAAAAAAGGCCTGTTGTCAAGGGGCAAATTGTTAGGGCAGCCAGAATGGTTTTAGATTTGGAAGATTTTTTTTAAATTAATCTAATAAACTTAAGGATATGTTTATGAGTAGAGGGTGCTCTGAAAGGCTTTAAAGTGTCACAAAAAAGAGAGGCAGGAATTTATATGACACCATTAGGTATTAGTCCTCCATTGATTTCAAGTTGTTTATGTCAAACATCTGACTGTTATTTATTTATTTATTTATTTATTTATTTATTTATTTACTGGCATTCGTTTATTGGGAAAGTCCATTGGGCAAAGCAGAGACCATTTTCACTGGAGGTCTGAGGAAAAATGCTCCACAAAAAATTAGAATATACAGAGCACCACAAAAACATATTTAGAGTATAAAAAGCACAGAGGGAAAAAGTCTTACACAGTAGTACATTTAGAATATATAAATTCACTTGATAAACTTAATTACAATATAGTACAACTACAGTTAACATAGTAGTATGGGTAAATATAAACAAATTCTAACATCATCATTTATAATATATTTCAGAGTAGATTTTTGGGATATACAAAACCTTATTACAAAAATTGAATTACTTGTTTGCTCAAGTTGTTCAAAGCTGCAGTGAGATAGGCCTTTTGCCACTGCTCTGCTGTGATGCTGGAAAAAAATAAGTGCTTATTTTCAACTGTTTTTCTGCACTTCTGTTTTACTGCATATCTGTTTAATCTGTGCAACTGTTTTTAGTCTCCTGTTTGTTGTCTGTTAGAGCTGAATATATGTTACTGTTTGTGACCTTTGGAGCTTGTAGTGAAATATTTTGTTTAGAGAGGCCTAGCTGTTTCTTTGAGGGAGAGAGAATCAGTCTGGTTTGATCTAGCTAGAAGCATTCCTGCAACACAATGTTATTTTAATTGGATAATTTGACTGGTTTCTGTTTCTCTGCCTTTACTAGCCAATGTTTTAAACCAGTTTGTACTTGTTTGCTCAAGCTGTTCAAAGCTGCAGTGAGATAGGCCTTCTGCAATTGCTCTGCTGTGATATTGGAAAAATATAAGTACTTATTTTCAGCTGTTTTCTGCACTTCTATTTTACTGCATATCTGTTTAATCTGTGCAACTGTTTTTAAGATCCCACCCACCATCTCAGCTGTTGTTGTGGTCTGAAAGCTTGGTGGCTTTGAATTGCCAGCCTCTGCTATAAAGTTGATACTGGACACTTCCCCAGTCACATTACATCAGCTCACTCTACTGTTTATAGTGAGAATTTTGTAAAGGCCCACCCCATTAGCTTCTCAACCTTGAATTATCTTATTATCTTCTGTCTCCTCACTTTCTACTAAAAATAAATAAATAAATAAATAATATAAATAAATAAATAAATAAATAAAACTGTACCTCTTCCTACTTCATTTTGCTGCTTGTGCTTAGGAGTTCAACTGCATTTAGTTTGCCATATTTATTACTGCTTGTTGGTAGCCTCATTAAATTGATAACAGTATTATACTGAATTGCTGCTTTATTTGTGCTGTCTGTTACTGTTGTGATTGTGAGCTACTGTTTTAAAGCAATCTACTGAGTAACTATATTTCTTTGCTATTTACTGCAATTCATTACTGTTTAACTGCATTTTGCTGTATTATGTTGTTGTTTAACTGATTTTTTTCATACTGCGAGTTCTGTTCTTTTGACTATAAGTGATTAATCTGTGCTTCATTGTGAGTTTTTTTACTGTGTTCTTAACCATAAAATTGAGTAGCATAGTGTAGCTACTGGTCTGCTGCATCCAGAGCATCAGCTGCATGGTTCTTAACCCTTTTTGAGGTATACCAGCTACACGTTTTCCCTTAGTAGCACTTATGTTATCATGTAGTAGTACTACTCTTAGACCTCCCTCCCCTTACACTCTTAGCTCTTTCAGTTTCTGACAAATATGGATGGACAATTTCCCACATTTTCTCCTGCCAATCTGGTTAATATGGACATCCTGAGACAGTGTAGCAACGACCTTATGTTAATGGACAACCCTCTACTATGCCACCTAGAAACACAATTTGTGAGAGATATATTTACATCAAGCACCTAGTGTCATTGCTCTCTCCCCCTCAAACCAGTATATCTGGCACTGAGAAAGTTGGCAACATAAACACCACTCACACCTACACAACTTAGCCCCACATATGCGGAGGTCTTCAACAAAAGCATACCCAAACAAATGAAACCTCCGAGGCATAAACACATGCAAACTCCACTACCGACCACACCACACGTAGTCCACACACCTGTGTCTCACAGCCACTGAGGCCTAAACATAAACCCAATATATTAGTCATAGGAAACTCCATTGTGAGACACAAAGATGTGCCCATCACCAGGCTGGATAAGGAGAAAGTCACGGTTAGCTGTTTGTCAGGTGCCAGAATCCACCATCTCACCAATGCACTCAAGTCTCTCAACAGGTACTGTTATGACTCTGTCATAATGCATGCTGGAGTGAATGACTTGAGGTGTGCCTCCCTGGCCTATATGAAGAGCGACATGATCGAGCTCGCTGAATATGTGTCACAGGCCGGTATATTTCTAGCCTTAAGCAGCATTCTACCATCACCTAGAATGATGCCTCAATACCAACAGAAAATGACTGACTTTTAACAATTGGCTTAGTTTCTGGTGTCATTCCAAGGGGATCCCGTACCTGACAGCCTTAAATGACATGACTGACAAACCATGACGCATTGCCAGAGATGGCCTGCATCTATCTCCCTTGGGCTTCAGATGCCTGGCAAAGGCTCTTGCCTCCCCATAGTGCCTTTTTAAGCAATACCATGAGATCAAAACTACCAACATGAAACTTTCATCAAAACGTAAATTAAAGGTCATGCTGCTAAATGCTAGGAGTCTAAACATGAAACTGCAGTCATTGCAAGCATTCTTAACCTGAGAAGAAGTTGGCATTTGTGTAGTCACAGAAACCCGTTTCAAAGCTGTGGAGAGTACCCCAGCCATAACAGTTTACTCATTCTATCATTCATTTAGATCCCTACCTGTGGGCAGCAAAACAAAAGGAGGTGGAGTTGCAATATATATATAAAAGACATACACATCTCTAGGCTGGTCAAGCAGTATGATGCACAGGAAACAATCCAGGTGCAGTTAACAATTGACAAGACCCCTATTCAAAATCATAGCTAGCTATAGGCCTCCAACTTTGACGCAAGATGCCCACTCTACTTATCTAGACCTCTTTGAATCTATCAAGATTCAGTCCTTTACCCTGATCCTGGGCAACTTTAACTATCCAACCATAGATTGGAAGAAATACTCATGCCAAAACATAAATGCATAGAGATTCCTTGATTTTGTCAATGCAAATGCCTTGGGCCAGTTGCTTGACACCCCCAGAAGAGGTGAAAATATCTTGGACTTGGTATTAACCAACATTAGTAACCACTGCGGCATCCTTACAATGTCATCATCCCTGGTAAGATCCGACCACAAAACAGTCTCCCCTGACCCCCTTCCTACCTAGGGTCAATCAAAAAAAACTTCTCCAAAGCTGATTACAACCTCCTGAGGGAAGGTATAAAAAGCTTCACAGCCCCCCCCCCCCCCCATAGGAACTGGCAGATATGTCTAAACCTACACCAAAGTACTATATGAGCATTTATGTAGCTACATGGAATCAGGAATACTAGACAGGATGAAATCATACTCCTCAAGGAAGAGTAAACCTGTCTGGTGTACATCTACAATAAATAAACTCTATAATAAAAGGAAAAAAAATTGCTGTCCACGACCAAGTAGGAGCAGGTGCCTAATTGGAAGCAATCTCTCCTTAGCCTGAACAAGCAAAATAGAGCACTAGTGAAATCCTCCAAAGCAAACTTCGAGTCCAAACTGACCACATCTACTAAAGACAATCATAAGGCCTTCTTCACATATGTCCGCAGTCTCATAGTTTAGTACTAGGCTATCTGCCCTGGGGCATTTATAAGCCTAGCCATAGTGATGTGGCTTTCGCCACCCCATGTAATGGTACAAAAGTGTACAGAATAGATTTAGAATACTGTGCCTCTGTCTAGTAGTGACACAGTGAAGACCCCCTTACATAATAGAATTAGTTTACTGTGCCTCTGTCTAGTAGTGACACAGAGATGACCCCTGGGGTAAACCTACGATCTCCCATCCACTCGTCAAGATTTCTCTTGAAGAGAGTCAGTGAGGGCTCTGCCTAACATGAACTGGGATTCTGTTCCAGAGTATGGGAAGCCTCTGAGTTATGAATCTGTCCCTCCAGCATGTCCTATTCATATTTGTGCTGAGGTTTAAATCTTTAGCTCTTGTGGTTCTGATGGATTTGGATTTTTTGAGGTGGAACATGTCCATCAATTCCTGATTGGACATGGCCTTGTACGTCAGGCACAGATCACCTCTGAGTAGGCGGTATGCTACTGAATAGAGCTGGAGTTTCTTTAGTCTGGCAGCATATGACATATGTTGGAGACCTTTGATCCTCTTGGTGAGGTACTTTTGGGGTCTCTCTAGCTGAAGCACCCAGATCTGCTCAGAACTGGTGGTCAAGGACACCACATACACAAACGCTGTAGATATAGCCAACCTGCTGGCAGACAGCTTCAGTGAAAACTTCACCCCTCTGTCCCCATCAGTAAAACAGGACATATCCAGTACCCATCCCTTATCTCTAGGGAGCAAGTCATCACTGCCCTCTCAAAGGCAAAAAATACAGCTTCCATGGGACCCGATAACATTCCAGGCTGCATTCTACATGAACTCAGGCAGGAACTTGCAGCATCATTAGACACCCTATTAAACCAAAGCCTGAATACCAGCTTTGCCCCAGCCAAGTGGACGACAGCTACTGTCATCTTTGCACAAAGGTGGAGTGTCCACTGATCCAGGAAATTATACACGCATCAGCCTAACTAGCCTGATCTGCAAGGCCATGGAGCAGATTATTATGGACCTCATTAACAAGAACACTGGCAACCTCCAGACACTTGATCTCACACAGTTTGGTTTTGACTTCTTTGAGACAGTCATCAAGGCCATAGATGAGGGGAAGATGGTGCACACCACCTAACCTGACCTAGCCAAAGCCTTCGATACTATTCCTCACTCCGGTATAATAGATAAAGTCTCTCAACTAGGCATCAATCCATATGTTACCATATGGATAGCAAACTGGCTCACTGATAGAACCCATCTAGTCAAAATAGGGGAAGCCAGCTCAAGAAGTAGACCTGTAACAAGTGGTGTACCCCAGGAATCAGTCTTGGGGCCACTGCTGTTTGGGATATAGTTCTCAGAGGTGCAGGCCAAATCTAGTAGGTGATGGCTGACCAAGTTTGTAGATGACTGCAAGCTGGATGCTGTCATCAATTCCTCTAGTGATGGGGACATCCTCCAAGAGGGTCTCACCCAAACAAATGACTGGTTCCAGAAACATGGCCTCAAACTGGATGCCAAAAAATGCATCATCATCCCTTTTGAGGAGAGTGACATCCCCACAAATTATCACTTTGATAATAAGGTCCTAAGCATGCAATCAGTCATGAGGGACTTGGGCACCCAGGTTGATAGTAAACTGACTTTTGACCACTCTATTGCCTCCGTTGTACAGAAAGCTTTGTACATGGCCCACCTCATTAGTAAGGGTATCTCATCCAGTAACAAGGTGGTCATAACATCCCTGTATTCTTTCCTTATAAGACCCATTATTGAGTACAATGCCCCTTTCGGCATGTACCTCACAAAGCACATGCAGCAACTGGAGAGACCACAGAGGTTCCTCACCCATAGAATCCAGGACCTCAAACATCTACCCTACATAGATAGGCTGAAAGCCCTGCCCCTCTACTTAATTTCCTACAGACTCCTCAGAGGTGACCTGTGTCTGGCATACAAAGCAATCTCAGACCCCACCTTGATAGGACTACTGCATATCCACAAGTCAAGCTCCACTCAAGTAACCCACATGCATGACCTCAGCTTGGTCTGTGACATCAATAGGACTTGTTGGTGGGACAGATTGTTTCCCAGAGACTCCCCAGAGACTCTCCATTTGTGGAATAGACCTCATCTCCACGTAAAGCAGAGTACCTCATTAAACCTTTTTAAGTGCAACCTGGATAGCTGGATGGGGAACAGAAAATACATCCCTGGGATTCCACCTGTGTCTCTGCTGGACAGTAGCATAGGGTGCTGACTTGTTGGAACATGGGCTAAATTCTTGGCTAGACTTGTAAGGGCATCAGGGCCAATAGCCTAGTAACTTCCTATGATTATATGATAATCCTCTGAGTATTTTAATTACTTTGATGGGGTTGATAAAAAGCTTGGGCCAACCCCTATATTTGTGGTAAGGAAGGGAATTTGCATGAAGAACATGTTTGAACACACTGGTACTAACATACAGTTGGGTGTTATACCTAGATGGGGTACTTATAAATGTGGGAGCTGAAATTATTCTAAATATATTCTTAAAAAAAATACAGTACTGATTAATGGTGTTTTGATTTACTCTAATTCCCATTTCAACTGTGGTACCAAAGGTATGGTGTATACAGCACTGTGTCAACATTGTAAAGGGTTTTATATTGGAAAGAAAATTAGATCCTTCACGGAATGGATCGGTGAATATATTTACAACATTGGGAAGGGGAATGTCAGTAATGCCCTGGCTAAACATTTTAGGGATTACCTGAATCATAAATTCTTATTTGTTTGTGTTGAAAAAGCTACTATTAATCCTAGGTGTGGTGCTATTGACTTTGTTTTAGAAGCTCATGAGCTGTTTTGGCAACTAAATTGAATGCAGGACCAGCTCCTGGAGTTAATGGCATGATATCCATCAACTGCATTTTAAAATTTAAATATTTGTGGTTATATTAAGAACACTTTTAGAGGGACTGTGTATGTATTATTACTGTTTTTTTTTTTTTTAAATGTGAAATAAAAAAAATGTGTGATTTTAATTATTGTGTGAACACAGTTGGTTGGATGTGGTAATCATGATTAGGACTGTTGTGTTTTTAATGCAAATTGTGTAAATTTTTTGGTATTCTGAAGAAGTTCCAAATTGATGGAATAAAAGCGCTAAATAAAATTCATGAATCTGACTGCAGTGTTGTCCTAATTGCTGGTGTTTTGCCACTGGATTGTTTGCTTTTATGTCTAGTCTTTTTCTTGGTAAAAGGAAATAAATGTTATCACTTCGAGATCAAATGTTAAAAAGCCTATATTCAGATTTTGGATTGAAATAAAAGTGTAATTAGAGAAATATAGTTAAAAATGAGTTGTCTGCAAATTTTCCTTTCATTAATAATCGATTTATGTATATAATTTAATATGTGATTTGTTTACTGAAAATTCTTTGTGAATTTATATAATCTCCATTTTTTGTTTTCTCACTGGTTGAATAAGTACAAAACAGAAATTTTCTGAAAAAATATATAAATCAGAAAGTACTCAGAACACATTAACTGTTGATGGTGCATTTTTTCATGTTTTACCCCAGAACTGTGGAATGTTTTTTTCTTAGTGAAATTTGTGAAGCTAATGCCTATGAATTGAAAAAGGACAGACTGGACATGTTGTAAGCACATTCCTGTTTGCAGTCGTTTTGGCCTATCTTTAACACTGCATTACTAGGAGAAGTACCAAGCTACCAGAATTTCTGCCTTGTTACCAACATTTGTCCTATAAAATACGGTAAACTAAACAGTCCAGTCGGTGTTATTTGCAGCTATACCACACTGTGTGATTTTGTATGTTCTTGCAGTGCCAAGTGATGGTCTTTGCAATACTATGGTTAGAGTGGGGTGAAGGGGGCCACTACCACATGTCCAGGCAGTCAAAGGGTATGCATGATCAGCACATCAGAAGAGTTGCCTATTCATTGTGAGCCCAGTACTGGAACTAATTTAAGCAGCCATGGGGTTCATATCACAGCTGCTTAAATTAATTTGCTTATTTGCTTTTACAGTGTATGTGTGGGCTTTCAAATTGAACAATCTTATTTGCTTTTGGTCACTAACTTAGGGATGAGCGATTGGGGGCACCAGCATGGACACTGCCCAGGTTATCAATTTACCTAGCTACTGCTCTGGGTCTTTGCAGTGTTTAACTGAACTATACAGATGAAATCTGTACTGTCATTTAGAGGAACTATATGACCAAAACAGCTTTATATACCAACATGATGGACAGTGTATTCTTTCCATCTGAACAATGCTATATAAAAGATCACATTAATTACTCAGAGCCAGAAGGAAACTTCATGCTGACCTTTAATTGCTTCTCAAGCATTACAGATGACAGCACAGAGAAACTCAGAACTATAAGTACATGCAAGAAGAGGTGCATAGATACATTATTCTTTCTCCTGTTTTACGCATATAAATGAGGAGGTAATTATATAAAACAATTAACATTTGTCTACATTAAAAAGTACATATTTATCTGACTACAAACAGTTTTAAATACTTCAAAGATACTAGATTTTAGGTATCAAATGAAATATTTTTTCCAGTTCACAGTACAATGCTCATCCTAACAGCCTCTGTATCTGAGGGGATCTCCTCAGGAATAGGGCACAGTGGTTCTTTGATTCGACTGGGCTTTTGGTAGAGACCTGGATAATCCCATCAGCTGAATTAATTTCTGAGAGAGTCCTCCATCTAAAGTTCTGCTGTTTCATCAGTCACCTGTCCTTTTTTTGACATAATTGACATAATGCTAATCATTCATTCATTCTTCTAAGCACACAGCAACAGACATGTCCTCCTTAGCACATCCACCTTATCATCTACTATTTCTTCTTCTAGAAGGTGTTTCCCAATGATATGCACTTTGAGTGTTTCCCAATGATATGTACTTTGAGTGTTTCCCAATGATATGTACTTTGAGTCTAGTGTACATTCCATGTGCACGTGCCCTCTTCCACAGCAACTACATTACATTTGTTTGATGGCAGAAGGAGATAGTACATTTATCTAGTCTAATACTGTACCTTTCCTTCATCTTTACCCTTCTGTCTTAACCTTTTTCAACGTGTCCTTGTCCTCCTGAATGCTTTTGTAGATTTCTCTTCATCACTCATTCTGGTAGTCATTTTCATGGCTCCAGAACCATCCATCCATCCATCCATCCATCCATCCATCCATCCATCCATCCATCCACAACCCCTTTTTCACATTTTTGCACATGGGGTCAGGGTGTAACTTCAACAGTGACAATCATCTAGAGCCAAGGTTTACACTGCCAGATGTCTAGCCCTACCACAGGGCACTACACCCTTTCTATGAAAAATTACTTTTTGGAGATCCAAGTAGTAGGTATGCTTCCTGTGCCTCTTCCTTCCTTCCTGTTCAGAAATACCCCCTTCAAATTTCCTTGATATGACATTGTGCTCCAATTTTATGTTCCCAATGTCTGGATTGGTGCCAAGTGAGAAGAACTTTAGCTCTTCTAGCATCTGGTCTTATCCCATTCTATGCATTCTATAGAGCTTTCTGACAGCTTTTATTTGAAATCTTTCCAGCAACCTAAAATACTTTTCCTTGTCTGACCTCCAAAGCTGTATGCATTACTGAAGAACATGTCTGCCAAAAACCCTGTGAGTTGACAGTATTACCTGTTTGCTTCATGGAATCCACCTATGAAACAAACTGTGAACAACAATGAATCAAAAACACACACACCACACCAGGATATAACAAAAAAATCTTTACTGGTTTATCCGGTACTTCGGCTTTTGTATTAAATGTCAAGGGTGAGTTTATATAATTAGCTCTGCTTTCAGTTTTTCATCCATTAGGTTGGTAATATATACATATTGGTGTTGTTTACCTTGTGAAATAATGGTTATTGCTGAATTTATTTTTCCGTCTTAAACACATTTATATGTATTTTCTCTCCAAAGTAAATTGTTAAAAAGTTTTTTATAAATACTGGACTACATAAAATATCAACAATATGTAACAGAAAGTTTATTTTATAGGGTAAAGTATTTATACGCATTAATGTATTTAACTGAATAATTGATTCTAATCAGTTTTAATTAATGTAATTATTCTAATGATGTCATAATATAAAACATGGCTGCTTGGTGTAAAATTTATTCCTTGAAGGCGAAAGCCAAGATACCGGATACACCAGTAAAAATTTTTCATTATATCCTGGTGTGGTGTGTGTTTTTTTTGGTTCACCCCCTGAGGATGCACCCAGGTGTTCAATTTTCTGTTGTAACAGCTTCTTGCTGTTCTGCTGATCCATTCACCAAACTAACATTCCCCCTCCAAATAAGTGCCCATGATACATAAGGACACAATTGGGTAAGATTGTGCGGCTATGCTTACAAGGGACCTGGTGGTCATTAGCCTAGTATTTTTCTATGAACCTATGGACAGATGTGATCACACACCCAGATCCTTTCCTTGGTTCGGTAATGTCTTTTTCACTTCTTCCAGCAGATACTTCACACAAAGGTTGTTAAGGCCAAGTACAGAACTTTGCATTTGTTTGCTCTGAACCTCAATTGTCACCTTACTGCTCATTGGTTCAGCCTTTCCAAATCCTTTACTAGATTCCTCTTCAATTATCCACTGTCACACCTAGCTTTGTGTCATTAGCGAAGAGGTTAATCTGGTTCTTTACTCCATCAGATATTTCTGAGACTGCCTAAGACACACACTCTGAATAGTTCTGGATGTAGGACAGCCTTTTTGATACTCCATTAGTAATTTCCTTAATCTCTGACATGCAGTAGCCAGTGATCTTTTGAAGACTTTTGTCATGGCACTTGCCAACACAATGGCCAGATTCTCAGAAATTTGGAAGAAAGTCTATCTGATCTAAGAGAAGCCAGTTCCCTCTGAAATTCACCCCTGTCTGTTCTGGTATCTGTCTGTAGTTCTCATCATTCTGCCCTGCCTCCCTTCCAGTACGGCACTCTCCCTTTGCTTCCTGCTGTGAAGACTGAACCTCACCATCTTAGATCAACCTGGACTGTTCATTCCTTCCCTTCCTTCTTTACAAAAGACATGGCTTTGCCTGGTTCCACCAGAGAGAGAGATGGAATAACCCAGACTACCAGGATTTGATTGTCAACCCCAGCACAAAAGGGTGAGGGGCATGGTCTGCTCATCTCTTTCTAAGGGGAGGTTTTGTGCAAACTTGGGAGCACACTGGGTAGGAAAGTCTTTTTGGTGAGGAAAGGTAAAACCACCACTTGTGCTTTGTGTTTCAAGGAGGAGGGTAGGGCTGCTTGGAGGGAACACACCCTGCAAAATTCAGGGGACATCCTCCATGAACAACCATCATATGCCTCTTTCTGGCAACTTGCCAGGGCTATACAGCTAGGGCCAGGAAGAAACAACTGAAAAAATTAAAACCTTGAACCCCCTCTGATTGTTGTCTACATGATGGTCCCTACCGCTCAACCCATGCCCCAGTGATGGGGATCAAATAAGCTGACTGGTTGGGAGGGGCCTGATGATCAACAGAAAGTTGGGGAAAAGTTGCTACAGATGTAAGAAAGAGCTTGCTAGGGTCATCAGCTTCAAAAATACATTATTTTTGACCTCGAAAGCTTATTGCATCAGAACAGCAGTACAAGTACTTCCTTCTACTTACAAGAGGCAACAAACACAGCTCCACCCCTTGTGCCAGCTGCTTGTTTAGAAACCAGTGCAAAAAATAGCTAATTGAAAATCAAGACAATTTATTTCACAGCATGGTAGCTCAGGATTCTCAACAACCTAAAAGAGCTTGTTAGAAAAATTACTACTTTGCTACCAAATCCAAGGTTCACTCTTTTTCAAAATAAAGCACAATAACTAACTTCCAGTAAACTTAACTGAATCAACAATTAGCTGCATAGACAATTCTTTAATTGCAAGGTGAAGGACTCCAGCTCTAATTAAGAGTATATTAAATAAGTGTTAATTCAGGGCTCCATAGTTGGCCTGATGTATTTCTTTGTTTTACCTTTCCCAGCATAGATGTCTGTTTCTATACTGGTGATTTGGCAATATGGGCTTTTGGCACACCACCAGAAAACATCACCTCATATCTTACTGGACATCTCAGAGCATACCTCTCAACCTCTTAAACCAAGAAATCTGGACAAAGCCATAAAATGGGGGGACAAAGATCCAAAAATAGGGACATATTTTATTAAACATTGCTTTTACAAACTTACAAAGTTGACAGAACAGCAGGTTTTTCATTAGCATGAATTTTCTGAAGGGTAAGAAGTCTGAAACTCAAATGTCTTTCATTATTTTCTGATTTCAGTCCTCAATGATTTGTCAATAATTTGCCAGGAAATTGCAATTTTATGAGAAACAAATCAAAAATGTTAGGCAAAAATCTGGACAGTTGAGAGGTATGTCTCAAAGCAATCCACAATGATGCACTTCATGGGAATTTGCCTAAACATTAAAAGCATGAAGTCACTAACTTCAGACCTGCCAAGTGCCTCTCAGGTCTCTAATCTCCCTTCTAGGTAGCTCTTGGCAATCTGCCCAACATTTTAAACACTTTGGCTTCTGTCTCGATTGAAGTTTACCTTTATATTCATATTGACACCATGGCTACTAAACACAAGACCATGCTGGTAACATGTCACAAAACTGCACACCTGATAACCAAGAAGTCAGAAACACAACTGGAAAACAAATGCTCTCCCTGTCATAAGAAACAGCACTCCATTGGTGACCTATATCTGTTATATTTCATGCAACAAGCTTCAGGTCCTCTTGAAAAAGATGTGAATGCTCATGGTGCAGCTGACTCACTCTGTAAAGGTGAAGCCTTAGCCAGAACACACTGCCTTCTGTCTCTTTACAAATTTCTTTACCTGAAGCAGTACCATACCTTGAGCTTCTTCCTGCAAGAAAAATAAATTAAGGTACTATCCTTTGCTTAGTGCAGACGGTTAAGGATATAGGTTCATAGGTAGGTACTAGGCTATCTGTCCAATGGCATTTATAAGCCTAGCCAAAATGTGTTGGCGTTCACCCCCCCCCCCCCGGCTTAGATTAGTTCCCTGTGCCTCTGTCCAGCAGAGACACTGAAGTGATCCCCGGGGTAAACTTTCTGTTTCCCATCCACTCGTCAAGATTTCTCTTGAAGAGTGTTAGCGAGGAGCTCTGCCTAATGTAGATTGGAATATTATTCCAAAGCATGGGAAGTCCCTGGGACAGGAATCTGTCCCTCCAGCATGTCCTATTTATTGTTGTGGTGAGGTTTAGATCCCAAGAGGGTGTGGCTCGAGGGGATAAGATTTTCTTTAGGTGGAGCATGTCCATCAATTCTGGGTTGGACATGGCCTTGTATGTCAGGCAGAGATCACCTCTGAGTAGGCGGTATGCAACTGAGTACAGCTGGACTTTCATGAGTTGAGCTGCATAGGGCATCTGTTTGAGGCCAGTGATCCTCTTGGTGAGGTACTTCTGTGGTCTTTCCAGCTGTTGCAGGTGTCTTGTAAGGTACATCCCAAATGGGGCGTTGTACTCTATGATGGGTCTGATGAGTGATGAGTAGAGGGGCACAATGACCTCTTTTGATCTGGATGCAAACCCTTTTGTGATTAGGTGGGCCATATAGGAGGATTTTCTAACCACTTTGGCAATGTGATTATCAAAGGAGAGATTACTATCTACTTGGGTCCCCAGATCCCTTATTACGTTTTCCGTATTTAGGGGGCTACCACCTATGTGGTAGTTTGTGTGTACTTGTTTTTTCCAAAGGGGATGACTATGCATGGTTTGACATTTAGCTTGAGGCCATGAGTTTTGACACCAGGTATCCATCTCAGTGAGACCCTTTTTGAGGATATCTGCATCAGCCGGAGAGTCAATTATAGCTCCTAGTTTGAAGTCGTCTGCGAACTTGGACAGCCATAGTCCACCTGTACTTGTCTCTACCTCTGAGAAGTATATGCCAAACAGGAGGGGTCCTAGGACTGAGCCCTGGGGAATGCCACTTGTAATCGGTTTAGAGTCACACCTAGCTCCCACAACTCTCACCATGTGGGTTCTGTCCATGAGCCAACTGGCAACCCATCTTGTGACATAGGGGTTTATGTTCAGGCTGGTGAGCTTGTCTATAATACCAGAATGGGGAATGGTGTCAAAGGCCATTGCGAGGTCTAGGTATGCTGTGTTTACCACCTTTCCCTCATCTATAGCCTTGGTAACTGTCTCAAAGAAGTCCACCAGGTTTAGGAGGCATGATCTGCCCTTAACAAAGCCGAACTGGGTAGGGTCCAGTGTTTGGAGGTTCCCAATGTCTCTGTTAATGAGTTCTATTATGATGTGCTCCATAGCCTTGCAGACCAAGCTAGTCAGGCTTATAGGGTGATAGTTCCTGGGGTCTGTTGTGGCTCCACCTTTGTGGAGCGGAATAACCATTGCTGTGTGCCACTCTATGGGTACGTAGCCTGTGGAGAGGCTGAGTTTAACAGTGTATTTAGGTGAGGGGTTAGTTCATCTTTGAGCTCATGTAGGACACAGCCTGGGACACCATCCGGTCCCATTGATGCTGTGTTTTTAGCTTTGGAGAGGGCTGTTTTAACCTGAGTGTCTGTGATTTCAGGGGCACTACATTCTTCTGGTATGGTTATGGGCCCTTTTGGGGGGGGGGGTGAAGTTTGCACTGAACCTGTCTGCCAGGATGTTGGCAATATTGGTTGGTTCAGTGTATTTTGTGCCATTCTGCATTAACTCTGAGCAGATCTGAGCATTGCCACTTAGATTCTTGATATAGCTAAAGAATGCCTTGTAGTTATCTTTGGAGTCCTTGGCAATTTTTCTTTCGAAGCTCGCCTTGGACAATTTTATGAGGGATCGTAGTTTCTTGCTGATACTGATCAGGAATGTCTTCCCTTCTTGGGATTTTACTCTTTTCTGTATGTTTCCTCCTTCTATTGTATAGCTTGTTATGGCAGGGGTCCAACAGATTGGTTTCCTTTTCTTGGAGAAGTGAGTCTTGGTGTTGCTTGGGATAGCATGATCCATGCATTCTTGTAGGTGCCCGTAGAATGCATTAGTAAAGGATTTTGCAGTTTGGACAGCGTTATCCTTTAACATGGGGGCTTTGAAAATTTCCACCTCGGTCTTAAGTAACGTGAAGTTTGCTTTTGAAAAGTTTTTCAAGGTGGTTTCCTTGTCTGGGGGTGGGGGCGGAATGTGGATATCCAAAGTGATTTGTTTATGGTCAGATCTAACCAGCGAGGGGTTGACCTCTGGTGTGGAACACTGGTCGCCCATGTTGGTGATGACCAGGTCCAATATGTTGTCACCTCTGGTGGGAGTGTTGACCAGTTGAACCAGGGCTTTTGAGTTTATAAATTCTTGGAAATGTCGGGCAAGGGAGTTAGTACTTGAGTAGTTCTCCCAGTTAATCTTTGGGTAGTTGGAATCACCCAATATTAGGGTGTCTTGTAGGACCTTTATGTTTCCCAGTGTTTCCAGAAACCCGGAATGGGGTCCTGGGACATGGTGGGTGACCTGTAGCAAGCTACAATTTGAATTGCAGT
This sequence comes from Protopterus annectens, assembly GCF_019279795.1. Lineage (NCBI taxonomy): Eukaryota > Metazoa > Chordata > Ceratodontiformes > Protopteridae > Protopterus > Protopterus annectens. Next base: position 1,763,947,482 of record NC_056743.1, read on the forward strand.
TTTGCCCATTGTTAGTTGCACGTGGATGTTCTCTGAAGCATTGTGCTGTGCCACTAATCTGGAGGTGTGGGTATCCTTGATGAATATGGATACGCCCACGCCTTTTGTATTTCGGTCTGGGTTTTGTGGCCAAAATGTATGGTATGAGTTGTAGCCTGGTAGTGCTGGGGTGCTCTCTGGAGCTTTAAACCAGGTTTCTGTTACTGCACATATATTGATTTTCTCCATACTGAGGAGTGCCTCAAGTGAGTGCATTTTGAGGTTTAGACTTCTGGCATTAAGTAGCATTACCCCCAGATTTTTTTACTCGTGCTATTTACGGTGATGGGATTGTCTTTTGAGCCTTGCCTAAAAAAGGCACTTTGGGGGTGGCAAGAGCCTTGGCCAGTATTCTAAAGCCTGAAGGTGACAGGTGCAAGCCGTCTCTAGCGAAGCAGTGTGGCTTGTCGAGCATGTCATCCCAGGCAGACAGACGCTGGATCCCCTTTGAATGACACCAGATATGACCTTTAATTCCTGTGGTAAGGGGTTAGATTTCCTCAGCTCTCATTACCCATGTGACCTTGAGCAAGACACTTAATCAGGCATTGCTCCCCTGAAAAGGGAGTGTGTATCCAGTGGACCTACCTGATTAACTAACGGTTATTATTTTTATCTCAGGTCATTTCAGCTTGCTATTTCCTGTGTTTCACCAAAGTTGTCCCTTACAGAGGTCCCCAACTATGGAACTCTTTGCCTTGGACTATACAGAGATTGTCAATATTTCTACATCTCACAGTTTAACCTCCATCATCAGATCACTAGGCATATGCTCTGTGAAGCTGTATGTAATGGGGTTCCTTTGCATGTAGGCTTCTTGCTCAACTTATATATTAACAATTGCTAAAGAATCTATGATTATATTAACTCGTTGGTTTATAATAATTAACAATGTATTGTTTTGCGTGTATCTTCATTCAACCATAGTAAATGTTCCCTTTTACTTATGAAACAAGATCATAGGTGAAAATGTGCCATTGGTCCAGTCTTTTTAAAAGTATAGTTGAAAGATTAAATATGCTTTGCCATTTTTTGCCCTGAAAAGCTCTCCTTCCACATCCTAGACCGCCTAAATCAGTCAGCTGATCTGTTTTCAGCACTGCAGTTGATCTAGAGGATCATTTACACCTTGGCTCTTGAAATGTAGTTTGCTTTGCTTTTTAATTATTTATTCAGTGTTTATGTTTAGAGCAGTTACCAGCTATTTTTTGTGACTGTTGTGTCACCTTCAGCTCTCAAAAGTCTCGTTACACATTTTAGAAATGTCAGCTTTTCTTTATTCAGCTAGGTGACCACTTTTTTTGGACTTTGACCTTGGGTGATAATTTAAGTATTCGCTCCTGATTTAACTTTTTACTTATTTTCTCAGCATTGGTGTTTTGAGCAATTTATATCTCTTGTTTTTTGCTATCCTGTATGCTAATTCATTCACACTTGTGAATAAGGTATGATTAATCTTGTTATTACATAGACTAGCAAAGTGTGAAATAACACTGTACTGGTAGGCTAAACAGTGATAGTATGAAACTCTGAAACAAAAATAAATGTGTAAGAAAAATATTACACTGAAAAGATAATTCAGTGTTTTGTTTTACTTGTTCAGGTCAATGTTGTTTTTACACATTCAAGCAACTTAATTACAGAAGTAATCATGGCCTCCATTTGAAAAGCTCCACAGTGCTGGAGTTTTTGTATATAACAGCTGCCTGCATAAATATATATGTTTTTGGCAGCTCTCTTTTTATTTGACACACAAGTGACCATCATCAGATACCAGTGCCTGTTGCTGATTGCCACGCCTATTTCTCTGCTGGGCTTTCTCAGACTGTCTCCATCCAAGAGTTAGGGCTGCTGAAGACGTTTAGGTGTGCTATGTCTATGTCACATTGCTGCCATGTTGGTGTTTTATTCCATATTTTTTCCACTTCCCAGTCAACACATAGTAACACCCCTGTGGGTAGGAATACGAAGTCTGCGAAATACCATGAACAGCTACTCACTTCTGCCAAAAAGAGCTGGCATCAGTAAGACACTTTTCCCACCCCTCAGACAGCACCATGCAGTTGTTTACCCTGGCCTTTGCCAGGGAAATACGACTGCTTCATGTGGCCCTTGTATGCACCCATCCCTCCTCCCCCAGGACTGGCAGTCCAGGCCTCCATTGCTAGCATCTCAGATGCTCGAGCTACTAATCCGAACAGGGTTACCTGGGCCATAGTTAGACCTTTATCAATCTTTGCCATAGTGCTGGCTGCCTGCATATGTACTTCTGAAAACAAAGTGCATAGAAAAGTGCAAAGTTACAGGTGTGAGTGAATTAGCAGTGAACTCCTGAGCATGAGCCTGTGAGTGCGAGAGTACTTGTTATTACTTTTGGTCCTTGACCCTGAAACACCTTGCTCTTCATGAATCTGCAGCATTCATTTGCAGTACTATAATTATCCCATGCTACTCATTTAAGCCTTGACTGGAGAAACCTGAGAAATGCAGATTTTTACTTTACTTTGTAAAATATTTTGCTAAGCATATTGCTACATAAATCCCACACCAAACACTGCAGTCAGTAGATCTTCCTTCCACACAAAGACAATGACGTTAATAGCAGCTATTAGTATTAACTTAATTAGTCATTAGTAGGGGGTGTAGGCCTTAGATGAGCCCTCCTCTGACCTTACAGATGATGGATTCCAGTGGCAGTATAAAAACTGGCACATGCTGACCAAGAGTATCCCAGCCAGGGAACTCTTGAAATATCATTGCCATAGGTGAAATACCTGAAAACATACCCCCTTGTATACCCTGATTAGGCTCAAAATGTTGCTCTCTCCCTCCTTATCACTCCTAAAACTGGACATTTTAGGAGAACATGTGGTGGACTATACCGAATAAACAATAAAAATCATAAGTTATAGATTTTTTTACTTCAGAAAGTATTTGGTGTTCACATTCTGTTATTCTGTTAACTTTTCAAGTTAGTAACACCAATATTTTAAAAAGTGTCTGATTTGGGGCATTTTCCTTGATTATTTCTTGATTTGTCCCTTTATTCTGGAGATAAGAGGTCGAGAACTACATCTGAAAATCTGAAATTACTTGAGGCCCTGCCCAACACTCTCAGCAATCACTGTTCATGGTCAATGAAATTTACAAACTTACCTCCTATAATTATATTTTTGAGACAAACTGCAATTGTAGACAACTCTGAACAAGCTCCTGCTACAGAACAGCAATTAATAGATTGGGCTACTCTGTATAGCTGTATAAACCCTGCATCTGCTCTGCCCACCTTCTACACCCTGCTCAGCCCTGTCCAGAAAAGACTCTACCCACTTACAAAAGTTAGAACTTAAGGTAACGTAGCACCCTGGCTTTACAATGAGCTCAAAAACAATGATATGGTGATGCATGAAAAACATGGAAAGCTGACTAATGCAATCATGATTAATATACCCTATTCCAGAAACTTAGAAAGGAGGCCAGAATATATACTATCACAGCAAAGGCAACGTACATTAGAAACTTGCAGCAATTCAAAGTGGGATAGCCAAATCATTCTGACAAGTAGTAAAAAACATTGCTATAAGCAAATTACTTCCAAATAAGGCAGCTACTCAACGTCTCACCAAAGAGCTCTTCAACAATATCAGTAAATTGTGGTATTCATATGGCACTGATGTAATAGATGCATATCTGTTAACCATCAGTATCACTGTGAATGTCTGCAGTTTGGGTTAATTATTTTAACAATTTCTTGAAACTTTGTTTTGCCTTATGTGTCACATACCTTGTCGGTGAACTTTGAACTGTTCTACTGCCCATCCTTTGCCCAAGGGGTCCCACCAGTGGCATGGTGGTGCAGATTAAGCTTACAATGGGTGTTCCACCACCATCCCAGGTGTCATTATTAACTTTTAATCTGAATAGTTGTCATAATTCAGTGCCATGTCTATGGTCATACCCCTGCCATTAAAACATGACTCCCTGGTCCGTCTGCTATGCCTTACTCTAACACAGGCCATTCCACCTCTCCTGACTATGCCAGTTACACATGGCTCCACCTCTACTGACTGTGCCAGTTACACATGGCTCCACCTCTCCTAACTGTGCCAGTTACACATGGCTCCACCTCTCCTAACTGTGGCATTTACACATGGCTCCACCTCTCCTAACTGTGCCAGCTGCACATGGCTCCACCTCTCCTAACTGTGCCAATTACACATGACTCCACATCTCCTGTGCCAGTTACACATGGCTCCACCTCTCCTAACTGTGCCAGTTACATGGCATACTATGGGAATGAATCAAACAGACTGTCAGGTGATGCTTTACAGTCGCTGTCGTATGTCATGGCACATTCATTTTGGACATATGCAGCAGTATATTACTGGCATGGTCCCCCTAGTGTTATGCAGGGCATTTTTGGTAGACCATACCTGCCACCTGATAGTAAGCTGTTATGGGTTGGCCACTTCAGTTTCAGGAGGTTGTTCAGTCCAGTTTCCCTGCCTCTTGTGGGTCACACTGCTTGAAACTCATATATTGTTCATATATTCTGAACTGGTTAAATGGCATTTACTCTTGTGGCAGATGTACTGCTGTAGCACCTTTGTGTCAGGCCTCTCTCTGTCTACATATAGATAGATAGATAGACAGACAGATAGATAGACAGATAGACAGATAGGTAGATAGATAGATTTGCCATTGTATATTTAAGCACCATTATACTCCCCTAGGGAGCTGTACTGCCGCCCACTGAAGCACCCATTACTGACAACTGCATTTGCTTTTGTGTTTATCACTTTATCACTGATTTTTTTTTTCTTTTTTAATCTGTCCTTCATTGTTCTCTTTCCCTCCATTTACTTTCATATTTTATGCAGTGTCTGCCACGGTAGTGAATATGGTATGATAGTGGCCACCACACCATGCACCTGCTTTGCTGTTCTAAGCAGATGTCAGGCCAGTCCATCTGCAGGGTCATCATGCAGGGGTGATCTGGAAGGTTCCATTGTGATCTCTGGTAGTCTGTCCCTGCTGGGGTGGTTTAGGCTCCCCGTGGGGGGCATCAACAATGAGTTCAAGTATGTCGACCAGCAGGAGGTGGAAGGCCTGGTGACAGCTTTGGTGAAATGATGGTTGGACACCTGCATTGGCAGCCTGCAGAGCATTCTTGTGTGACTGGCCGAGTTGAACAGCTGCCTGGCCCTAACCAGTAAAATAGTGGCTGGGCTCAGCCATGAGGGTGATCACAGTGGTGGCTGACCTCTCATATTTCCTTTGAGTTCTCCTGCTCATTTATGTCAGCACCTCCTCTGTTGGTGTTTGTCCATCTTTTGTGCTTGTCTTTTAGCCCCTACTACCTTTCCTATATCCTTTTTCCTGCCAAAAAATTCCTTGTGCCAATATATATATATATATATATATATATATATATATATATATATATATATATATATATATATATATGGATGCCCACACCAACCCCCAAAAAACAATATTCTTGCTTCCCTACCCCCATAGCACTCGTCCTTTCCCTTTGCCCTTCTGAGTGTTCCTCTGCTTGTTCTTCCATATCTACTACCTGTCCTATACACCCAGTTTCCTTCTCATTTATAATATGAAAACAGCAGGGTATTTTTGCATGGTCAGGGCAGCACAGTGGCACAGTGAATAGTGTTGTCACCTTACAGCAAGAAGCTCCTTGGTTTAATTCCCAGCTGGGCCTGGGGTGCTTTCTGTCTGGAGTCTGTATGCCCCCCCCTGTGTTTGTGTGGGTTTCATCTTGTTGTTCTGGTTTCCTTCCACATTCCAAAGACATATCGTAGGTGGATTGGACACTCTAAATTGGCCATAGGTATGAGTGTATATGTGCGAGTGTGTAGTATGGAAGTTCAACCACAGCAACACTGGCCACCTGGCAGTGTGAACCTTGGCTGTAGATGATTTGTCACTGTTGAGGTGACACAATGACCCTATGTATAAAAAATGGGAAAAGGGTTCTGGATAGATTGATGGTATGATCAGTATGGCTTTCAGCTTTTATACCAACCTGCTATTTGGCATGTGAGCACACATTGTTATAAGCATACTCTCATGAGACCATGGCAGCACTGTCCCAGTCATTCTGTGACCCATTGTGTTTTAGCCAGTGAATTACCTACTCATTTTGACCTTGTTGCACAGCATCACTGCTGCTGTGAATTACCAGTGACTAGCATTATTGCACTGTTTCAACAATGCTATTTGGTCCTTATGTGATTTTTCTGAATCTAGCACATAGCCTTCCAGCATTAGCATCACCCTTTACTCAGAATGACTATTTTCGGTTTACTATCAAAATGTTAAAATTCACATGGTCGATGTCGAAAGTCATTACACCAAATGTTTAAAATACCAAATAAAAATGTCTAAATTTAAATGGTCAAAAAACACCTGCAAACTAACACTACTTATATATTACAACTCCGAGATTGCACAACAGTGGAGACAAGGGAAAATCCTTCCCCTTTTTGCAACATAATGCCGACAGGTGATTTGCATGCACTTCCTGTTGACCAAATGAACTACTTAATATTCATGTGTCGACCATATGGGTCAGTCATATGAACGATAGACCAAATTAATTTCAACATTTTGATAGTAAACCACTATTTTCATTTAAAGTCTAATTTATTTTCCTCAAAAATCTTTTTTCTTTACTTACATTATCTTACTTATGCACTGGAGGTACAGTATATTTCTGTATTTATAGCTACAGCTATGATACCACAATTACCTTTTTAATATACTTTTGAACACTAAAAATTCTTGCTGACATTACCTGATCTTAACACACCAAAACATCTGACTCCTCACATCATCAGAGTGCAGAATATTATTTTGAAAAGAAGTAACAGTAGCTGACCAGTTTGTTTCACAAAGATACGGCACAGTACACAGTGACAAGATGAGGAATGAGCCTGAGTCATTTCCAGAATGGCTGTCATGGAAAGATTATGAAATACACCTGTACCATTCTTGTCTTTTGATGAGAAAACTGCGTGCATATTCCTGCTTTATTGATGTCAGGCTAAGGCTGTGCTCATTAAGGGTGATTAACAAAATGAAAAGGCATCATCGAACAGCAAGATGTATGATGCCTTAATGCTGCTAATGTGAGCCAATGACCATTTCCGCTGTAACAGTGAAGTGAGATATGAAAAAGAATATTTGTTTTTCACAGAATGCTGGTAAACCTTGAAGCCCATGCCAAAGACTGCAGGCGCAGTCTGTGTCTGAGGTGTAAGCAACTTGAATTACATTGTCCTGGCTAGGAGAGACACAGCTGTCAAGTGCACAGAAAAAGGGCTGAGAAGCAGTTACTGAAGGCAAAAAAAATGTTTTGCAGAAAATAGACATATTTTTGATACAATACAGAATCACTTCCTTGCAACAACTTACCAAAATGCTTTTATACAGATTCCCGTTATTGTTCTCAACACTCACTCGGATAATGCAGGAGTCCGCAGTCTGTTGGTTGTAAACAGGAAATATTGTTGTGTTTGTGTCTTTATGGGCTCTTTGCCTGCCTGGAGAAATGTCACCACTAAAGCCAGAAGTTGTAGGGATAGCATTTTTTTCAGGCAGGTTCTGCAATACAAAGGAAGGAACCACAATCAATGTAAAACTTATGAAAATAGCAAATCAAGTGTCCAACATACCTATAAAGTTCATTAAGGGAACAACGGTTCTTCTGCTTGATAATTTGAAGTAAAATGTCTTTCTGTTGTTGCAGAAGGGATTAATGCACATATTTAGGCAACACATAAGCAACACATCTGCTTGCTTCACTGATTTGTGGGCTGTGTTCCCGGGAGCTGCATTCACTGAAGACTACTATTTGTTAATGCTGATGGTAGCATACACAAGAGGTTATGGTAATAAACCACCAGTGAAGTTAACTGCAATCCATATACCTGGAATTTAGCTTCTTGTTCAGTGCCAAGAGGTTCCTGAACAAGTCATTTAATAAGATGTTTGCTCCCAAGACATTTTGGAAACCAGAGGGTTATATCAGCTGGGGTACTTCCATTTAACAGAGACTGTCTGACTGTGCCTCAGCTTAAGGCAGTTTACTGTGTTTTCTCTCTGGCATGCTTGTTATCTTCACAGCAAGAGATTAAAATTGGGCAAATGTTTCCCTTCATGTTTCCATTACAGGATCCCAGGTCTCTTCCAGGTTTAATTAGAGACAGTATTACAAAATTGTTAATATTTAATGCACATGACATTTTTTTGGTTTGGTTTTGTCAAGAAAGGAACATGTCAGTGAGATTCAAATCATAAGCAGCTACAAAGTCCAGGCAAGGACCAATAAGTATTTTTTAAATAATGTTGTTTATCATAGGCAGCTGGCAACAACAAGTAATGCTTTAGTCCTGTGTCATACCTGGGTTCTGTGTTACTATAACACATCACTCCACCACTGCATATTTTAACTTATTATCTGACTGCTAGCATACCTCTCAACTTCTCAGAGCAAAAAATCCAGACAAAGTCATAAATAAAAAGTGGACAAAGGCCTAAAAATAGGGGCAATTTTTAAATGTGGCTCTTTCAAATTTAGAAAGTGGATAAAATAACAGGTTTTGGATTATAATGACTTTTCTGAATGGTATGAAATCTGAAACTCAAATGTCTGTCATTATTTTCTAACATTAGTCTTTAACGATTTGCCACTAATTTGCCAGAAAACCACATTTTTTTTAAAAACGGAGCAAAAATTTAATGCAAAAATCTCTAGACATTCTGCGAAAATCTGTACAGTTGAGAGGTATGAAGTATTTTCATATAAACAGATGTCCCAGTGCAAAATTAGAGTATCTGAAATTATGAGTTTTAAAGAAAATTTATAAAATTCAGTTCTACAAATGTTGATTTGCATCTGTTTACTGAATATCTTTAAAAGACAGCATGCATGTAAAACTATTTGACTCTCTTCTTTACATTAGATTAATATAGCAGAAACATCTTTATTTATGTGGCTATGCTTATATGGACTCCCTTCACAAGCTTGAAGTTTCAAAATTTCGAACTGCAAATGGTCAAGACCATAAGATTGAAGTTTTGAAACTTTGAATGTTTTGAATGGAGATCGTCATACAGAGCGGAATGGGAAATTTACCATTTCCTCACTGTATTGTGATCTCAGAGTTAATATATTTATTTAGCAGGGGATATGGGAGGTGCAGGGGGGCTTGACCCCCCCCCACAAAAATGTAAAAAAAAAAAATGTTTTTATTTTTTTATTACAATTTCAAAGTTTCAAAAGTTTGATCTTATGGTCTCGACAATTTGCAGTTCAAAGTTTTGAAATTTTGAGCTTGTGAAGTAGATCCGTTTTTAGATATACTTGCATGTATGTCTCTTATATGTCTTTGTGAGAAAGACATAAATGCCATATTAATACAATCATGTAAGCATAATTGTGTGAAAAACTGGAGAAGATAGTAACAAATACCTTCAAGTTTACATCAGAAACAGTAAAACTTTCTAAGCAAGCTTCATATAGTGGTGTAATAGGAAACCTCACCAAAAATTTTGCACTCATCCAATTTCCCATCTGCTTGAGTTGCTAATTGCAGCTCGAGTAGATATATAAGCTCCCATGGCACCTATCAAAAAAGAGTAGGGGAAGTTCTCTGATGCCCTAGCCAAATTTCCCCTAGTAGTATAAATACGACCTCAGGCTCCCCTGAACAAAGGTCATTAGCCCAATGGAACTAACCTGGTCAACAAAGGATAAATAAATAAAACAAATCCTATGATTAGACACACACATGCTGTAGTGTTACTTTGCATACGTTAAACTGATTGATATGCCATATTTTTATATATTTAGTCTAGAATTTCAGTATGAGTCCCAGTGTGACCATAGGCAGTTTTTCAGGGTGATTCTAACACTCTGAACTTGAAACATGAATTAATCCCAGAACACCTCCTCACAGGCAGAGTTGTATCATGGAAACTTTCTACACTGGTAAGGAAGCATGGTTTGCAGTGAAATGAATCATGGGTATGAGGGAGATGCATGTGAGCATGTGTCTCATCATGGCTTTTTCCAGATCATAGTGCAAACATGAATTAAAGTGAAGCTGTAATACTTACAATTGCCATCTATCAGATGCTATTTAACATTCTCAGCACTGATATGTAAACAACACAATTTGGTGTCCTCAGAAAATTGGATATTAGCTGAGCATGGGGCTCCCCCATAGAAGGGAAATAATTTCACATCCCTCTACTAATTTACCATTTGACTCTATGGCTTTCTGTTTGGACATAAGATGTAGATCCTACAGAAGGATGAGATGTTTATGATTCAGGAATGGCCATATGCATGTTTTGTTTTGCATCTAGTGCCAGACTTCAGAGTGTCTGAGACACCCTACCTGGGGGCAGAAAGGTATTCGATTGAGCTGATGGAAGAAGAGTGCTGTATTGCTGTGTTGTTGCAGTCTGTTCTCTATACAGTTACATCTCTGTTTTCCTCTAATTTTCCTACCTTTTACATACAGCAACGTTTCCAAAATCACTCTAATGACTTATGTTATAGCACATTTTTTGATTGCATACTCCCAAAGCCCCCCACACTCACCATAATGACTTGTTTTCTTTTTTTAAGCCCAGCTTGAATCTTGAATTTTGAATTGTCTACAGCTGACACCCATGCTGCTACATCCTTCCCCTTCTATCTGTCCATTGTAACTACACCCGTACCAGCCCCTCTGAAGAATGATGACTCCACAACCTTATTTCTTCTAAACTATATGTATCCATGGGTTCATAGGTTCATAGGTAGGTACTAGGCTATTGGCCCTAGGGCCTATATAAGCCTAGCCAAAAATGTACCCTGGCTTTTGCCACCCAAGAAAATTATTTTCCTGTGCCCCTGTCGAGCAGAGCCACAGAAGTGATCCCTGGGGTGAATTTCCCCCATCCAATCGTCAAGATTTTTCTTGAAGAGTGCTATTCAGTGGCCTCAGCCTTTATTCATACTCTGACCTCCACAAGCAAACACCTTTACCTCCTAGTAGTATTCTTTGCATACTTTCTAAAAACTTTATGTTGTTTCCCTGTCCCTAATGCAGTGATGGCAAACCTTTTGGGCTCAGCGTGTCAAAAATTCGGAAAATGCCTAACTTGACTTTGCTGGTGTGTCACCCCCCCCCCCCCCAAACAAAAGTATATAACAAAAATAAAATCAATAAAATGAATAAATAAATAAATAAAAATAAATAAAACAGCATAGCTCTCAATATATCAGGGATAAATCTCAACAGAATCGGGAACAAATCTAGAAATAAGATATATGGGCAGTTTTAAACTACTAGTACTACTAATCTGAGACACTGACAGAAAAAATGAACGTGAAGTAATATACATTTTCTGAAGTAAAATTACTCTATAAATCTAATTATTGTCATCATTAAGTATAAAACTTTACCAGTTTTAGGAGGGATTAAGAGGGGCAGTTGAGAGTAATATAAAACAGCACACGCTTAGAAATGCCGACTACCTGCCCTTTACAGAAGTGCAATCACGAAGAGAAAACAATGTCAGCACTGGCCTTTGCAGACTCTATCGAGATAGTCTTTGATATTAATAACTTCCTTACTTCTTCAGCAGTGTTGTTGAACTGGCTCCTGGCACAAAATAAGTCAATTTACTTCACACAAGCAATGAATGCAAAAGCAGTTTCTTTGGTAATTTGGGTGTTGGTGAACACTAGCATGTCATCTAAAATGTTGTGGTGTGTCACCTTTGACACGTGTGTCATAGGTTTGCCATCACTGCCCTAATGCCTTCTAGGAATGTACAAAGTACATCTGCTGTTCCTATATCTGTACAATGTTTGGTGGAAAACTAATATACACTTCCCTTTGAGCTTTATTCTTACCAAACAATGCAACACCTTACTGTCTTTCAGTACAACTTCCTTAGCCAGAGCTGCCTGAGTGCATTCATTATTTATAATATTTTGTAGCCAAATAGGTGGTCATCTGGGGACTATATTAAATGAATGAAAATCCATTACATCGAATACCAAAACAGCAACATGTATTACTCGAACTTTGAAAATACCGAATGCACTAAACCGCGAAATTTAAAATATTGAACGTTCATAGTCGGCCAATCCCACCACACGCTACATACTACCTACCCAAGCAAAATAAATAAACCACATACATACACTAACCAAACCCTACTCCGAACCCTAAAGTAAAGCACCAAAACTCAACTTCTAACCCTACACTAAACCCTACATACACAACTATCTATGCACTATCCTTAACCCCTCCCTAACCCTAAGGTCTGTAACTACCGCACACTTCCCCTACGGAGATATACCCAAACAAAATCTATAATACACATAAATACATTTAACAAAACCCTACTTCTAACACTACACTAAATTGTACACACACTACCTATCTATACACTTACCTTAAGCCGCACCATAACTGTAAGGTCCGTAACTATCACAGTTACCTTACAGAGCTATACCATAGATGGGCAAACAAAAATACTTCAACATTTTTAATTTTGCAGTTTTGCATGTTCGACGATTACGTATTTCGTGCAATATGTGTTGATGATTTTGTATTCGCATAAATGGAGTTTCAACAATTTAATAGGAACCGGGTCATCTGTACATGAAATTGGGTACACCATAAATGAACAATAACATGCATAAGACATTTAGTTAAATTATGGAGATAAACACTGAAAGCAAGATAAAGCAAAAGTCAACGTCAGATAGTCAGAATGCAAACTTTTTTCTTCCAGACCTGGGCAGTTTCCAAAGTGCTTTAGGTAGTATTTTAAGGCAGCAAAGTATTAAGTATTTAGTTTCTTAAGAAATGTGAAATATATTTCCAGAACTTAAAACATACTGCAGACAATACCTTTTATGACAGAGAGTGGATTGTGACTCATTTGGGTAGAATAAATTGTGAGTAAGAGAAGGAATGGAAGACTCTGTGACCAAAAAAAAGAGGGAAGAAACAGATCGAAGGCAGGAGCAGAAGCAGATTATAAAACAATGGACACGATAATAAAGCTGCCAGAACGCCTGCGCGCAGTCAGTCTAACCTGATAACAAATAGCTGAGTTCATTCAGTATAGTGTAGATCAAATAACAATGTTTTGCAGTGGCTGGAACCTGGAGGAGTTAGAAGCATAAAACAGTGAGAATGGGCATGGCATCCCCGGGAGTAAGCTGCTGAAGGGGGCATTTAGTGTCAATAGATGGAAGATGCTGTGGGTTCATCAATGCAGGGCAGACTAATCAAACCCTGCACTACAGAAAGCAAAGCATTAGCAGCTCACAGCCTTGATCTTATAAGTTATCAGAACCTAGGAGTCCTTTACAGAGGAACTTTTTAACAAGAGGTTTATTTTTTGAACAGTTGTAAAGTCTATGGTGGTGGAGGGTGCAGTGGTGGTAACAAACAGACATAGAGTAGAGCAACTTGTGATTACGGTGCTGAAAAAATGCATCCAAAAGCTTGTTTGGTTCGCAACGTAGATGCCCAGCTAAGTCAGACACAAGCAACTACTTTTGTGTGGGTCTTACTAAAAGAAATTAACTCCAAGGACTTGGGGCTGGTCAAGAGCATGAGTCATCTATTTTGAGATATTCTACACAGGCTGTTTTTTTTTCTGCATGTCCAGTCCTCTTCATCTATATCTTGATCCCACATTCTTGCCCTCAGCACTTCTTTAAGTTCAAGGGGAAGGATCTAGGTCTGAGCACAGATTCTAGCCTGACCACACTGAAGTCTTTACAAGGTCTCAGTGAAATCTCACTTCCTACTTCTCTCTCATCCCCAAATCCTACTGCAGTTTTGTTGTCATATCCAAACAAACTGATCGTCTCATCCATTTCTGTTATTTATACCAGATAGAAACATATCAAATAACACCAGCCCAAATACCAAGTCTTACAACTCCTGTTACTGAATTGTTTCTAAACAGCTCTTTAATAATTATGGTTCTTTTATCCCTACCAGTCAGTTTCCTATTTGCCACACACGCCTGGATTTCTTCTCCATCTATATGTCTTCTCCATGTTCCTCATCTTCCATACCAGCCTCCTCTGTAGCATGGTGTTAAAGACCTTGGTGAAGTTATTGTGTAGCCCATGGGCAGGGTTTCCCTTGATTCATGGATGTGGAAAACCATGTACACCCCATTTTTGTCTTTCTTTTATTCACAGTTGTGACCCAGTTGTGAAAGTGCATCAGACTGGTCTGAGAAAATCTCTAACATGTAAATGCTACTATCTATTCGCTAGGACAGTGGCTTCTAGGAATTCAACCAATTCAACCCTCGGAGTTGTACCATCACCAAACAAGTGATGACAGTGTGGCTAATTAACCCATAATGGATCAACATCATCTTGGACACCTCCCCAAACCTTTATAAATGGAATCATAGTTCCTTCCTCTGGCATCATTTGGAGCCAGGTAAGGGCTTAACAGCCTTAGTAAGTGCCTTCAAGTATTACTGACAGTTCTTTAAGCATGTGGGGTGGCTGCTATTCCTGCTTAAGTGCCTTGTCACATATTAGCATCCTCAAATAATAGTCCACATTTTCTCTGCTAACTACACATCCATTTCTTCCCAGTCCTGCCTGCTTACTCTGTACTGCCTGGTCTTTATTTCATTTATGAAAACATAAACAAAGGACGTCTCAAGCACTTTACCGCTTTCCTGCTTTGTTTTTACTACTTCCAGTAGCTCAGTAGTGGTCATATCCTCTCACCTCTCTGTCTAAAGAACTTTTTATGTCCATCTGTACTAACTCTTCCTTCACCATCTGTAAATTTCTACCTGCCTCCTTCTTGGCTTCTTCCTGGATATTTCATTCTATCTATACCCCCACCCATCCACAAGCAACCACCTTTTTAATCATAGCTTCCTTCATTTTTTCATTTTTAACTAAACTGGCCATTTCTACCTACCACATTTCCTCCACTTCCTCCTATCATAGTGTGTCTCAGTTATTTGTTGTCGCACATTAATACGCTGCCATTGTTTCACAGCTTTTGCTCATGCCTATCACCATTCTGTATTACTGCTCCCTTTCTGTTTAGCATATCAAAATCCACAGCCACTAAACTTCCAGATCTATGTGACTGCTGCAACATGACCATTATCCCTTCTTTAGGAATCACAAAGCACAATAGAGCATCATGATTATCGCACACTGGATGTATGAACGCTAGTCCTTTAATCCCCTGCTAACTGTTGAGGATCAGGTCTGGCATAGTGTCTCTCGGTTGGTGAGTCCACAGTTACTACCTTAGCCCTACATACTGGCACCTTCATCGGTTCACTCGTTATTCTCACATCAGAAGATGATACCTCCTAGTTTGTCTAGAAAGTTCTAGTCTTCACATTACTATTATCTAATACTTTCTCCGAGGTTTTGTTGTACAACATTTTCTACGTTTATACCTGCATCTGGTGGCATGTATGCTATGGCAATTGACTAGAATTCTTCCACCATACCCTTCTAAACTCAAGACCAACACCTTAGTTATCACTTTCTTCTCTCCATTACCCTTTGAGTTTATTTCCTCGCTCATGTGCTGTATCCTCTCCTGGATGGCACATACCCCTTATTTATTTTACTTACCCTGCTCTTTCACTGTACCTGTATGTTGACAGCATCACCTGAAACTCCCTATTCCCAGAGGCCCATCGTTCTGTTCTGTCTGCAGTGACGTCATTTTCTTCCACTACTTAAATTACCACAATTCTCCTAGTGATGTGGACATCCTCTAAGCGGGTTTGGCCCAAACAGACGACTGGTGCCAGAAACATGGCCACAAACAGAATGCCAAAAAATGCATCATTGTCCCCTTTGGTGAGAATGATGTCCCCACAAATTATCACATTAATAACAAGGTCCAAAAACGCAATCAGTCGTGAGGGACTTGGGCACCCAGGTTGATAGCAAACTGACTTTTGGCCACCATATTGCTTCCATTGTATGGAAAGTTTTCTACATGGCCCACCTCATTAGGAAGAGCATCTCATCCAGGGACAAGGAGGTCATAACATTCCTGTATTCTTCCTTTATAAGAACCAATATTGAGAACAATGCCCCTTTCAGCATGTAACTCACAAAGCACATGCAGCTGCTGGAGAGACCACACAGATTCCTCACCAGGAAAATCCAGGGCCAAAAACATCTACTCTACACTACACAGACAGGCTAAAATCCCTGTCCCTCTATTCAGTCACATACAGACTCCTCAGAGGCGAACTCTGTCTGGCATACAAAGCAATCTCAGACCCCACCTTGATGAGACTGCTGCATAGCCACAAGTCACGCTCCATTCAAGTAAACTGCACGCGCAACCTCATTTGGTCTGTGGCATCAAAAGGACTTGTCGGTGGGACAGATTTGTGTCCCAGAGACTTTCCCTTCTGTACAATACACTCCCTCTCCACATCAAGTACAATAGCTCATTAACCCTTTTTAAGTGCAACCTGGATAACTGGATGGGGAACAGAAAATACACCCCTGGGATTCTACCTGTGTCCCTGCAGGACAGGGGCATTGGGTGCTTCTTGGCTAGGCTTGTAAGGGCCTATGGTCCTATGGTATACTATTCCCTGGACACCTGGCATTCTTTGCATGAGACTCTCCCCTTGCTTTTCCTGCTGGAACCCCTATTACCTTACAATCCCCTTCTTTTTCTCTCTTGTCCCTCTAGTTATAACCCTGTGGTCAGTTTAGCTAAAGAGGCCTAATACTAATTGAATACAGGTTCCCACTCCTTACTTCAGCACCTTTTCCCCATTATTTTTATGATGTATGCAGTTCCTTGTATACAGTTCAAATTCTTACACATATTCCCCTGTCCCCCCCTAAATTCCTTCAGTCTGCACCCTCTCTCTTTGCAACAATTTCTTCCCACTCATTACAGTCCTTAATTCCCTCTCCTTCTATAATATTTTTGTTTCGTTTGCTCATGTTCTTCATTGTCAGATTATTTGCTTTCACATATATAGCATAGCAACGTGGAACTTACTTGAGTATTCTCAGGGTGCCCTCATCAGCACCTATCCTATTTACTTCACAATCCATATTCATGGCACCGTTTCCTTTTATATTTTGCCATTTATATTTAGCCGACTTGCTGCTGCAGAGATGTGTTTTACATCTACACCATCAGTGACCCAGGGTGGCCCGATAGCATGACGGCCAATCAGGAGTGATGGGATCTAGCAAACAGGCTGCTTGATCTCTCATTCCAGTGGGAATTTGTGGGACTTGGCCACAAAATACCAGAGCCCAGATAGGGGCAAGGTGGGGACTTCACCCAGCAGACACCTTAATTTAAATCCCCTAATGCCTTACTAAACACCATCTCTGAGGAGGGGGCAGGTATATAGCAGCTACCCCAAGGCATTGTATGAGAGGATTCCAAGGAGTTAAGGAGCCTGCAATTAAAGAATTATCTGGAAGTCCTCCCAAGTTCTCAAATTTCTAGAAACAAATGGAAGATATTGGCGACAGTTGGATCCTGACACCTGAGGTCAACACAGAAAAATTGGGAGACGAATACACATAAACGTCAAGTTCCTGCCATCATTGCCTATACTATTCCAATTGGTTTTGAACTTCAGTATTCTAGCACTAGAACCTCTTATGTACCCCTCTTTGCTATCATTTTATCTCAGCCTGTTAGAAAAGAGGTCAGTTTTAGGGTGTTACAAAGAGGGGATACAAACAATCACTGATAGTGTTTTTATTGTTCTTTGGTTCTAAAGGAAAACATAACTTTCAAAGTGAATTATAAACTGTTTTTTCTGAGGGCAAAGTTTTCTACAGTCCTAATGAAGGGGGCTTCATCCTCTGTATCCCCATTATTTAATTCAGCCATCTGCAAGATTGCTGGATATTAAAGGAAGTAGGACACTCCCTACAACACCCTCTGTTAATTGTGGTATATTTTACGTCTGTTAATCAGATATGCTACTACACTACACTACGTGAGAGAATTTCTACACACTGAGGATTTGATGAGGTGTAAAACAGTCTGCCTTCCTGAGGAGTTTATTGCATAAGGTAGATGCAGAAAGATTATAATGAGAACCAGAAAGACACATGATACTGGTTAACAACAAACTGTGGCCTATCTAAGATGGTGCGTCATCATACTTGGTGATGTAGGATTGTAAATTCAGTGTGTGTGTGTGTGTGTGTGTGTGTGTGTGTGTGTGTGTGTGTGTGTGTGTGTGTGTGTGTGTGTGTGTGTGTGTGTGTGTGTGTGTGTGTGTGTGTGTGTGTGTGTGTGTGTGTGTGTGTGTGTGTGTGTGTGTGTGTGTGTGTGTGTGTGTGTGTGTGTGTGTGTGTGTGTGTGTGTGTGTGTGTGTGTGCGTGTGTGTGTGTGTGTGTGTGTGTGTGTGTGAAATGAATGCAGCACATGCTTTTCAGTGTGTACCACATTTGTGTAAATGGTGTTTGAATGGTGCTGTGAATGATGACACTCTGCTATAACTAGTGCGTTGTACGGTAAGATGTCCTACACGTGCAGTAGAGATGGATCTGTGAAAATAATCTGAATATGGAATGAGCAATTTGGTTGTTATGGTGTGTGTTGTATGGCCAGAAAACTAAACAGATAACATGCCTTTTTCTTTTGGGAACCTCAGAAGTTAGAATATTATTGCTAGGAGATGGGGGCTTTGCCTCCCAAAATGAAATAGTGTGCAATAGTGTGCGTGCATGGGAATGTGTAGTTGCATGTAAATTAATGTACAATGTACATCTCTGTATGAGTGAAGGTTTTTATTCATGTATATAGTTTGCGGGTTATGTGTAGCTATCTTGGTGAAAATGGATTCACAAAATCAGTTTTTGCACAGACATATTATGGCCATCCAAAACATAAGCACACCATGCAAGAAAGACAATCATTATCTGCTAACAATATCTATAGTTGAAATGATTCTACTAACCTCACTCCCCCATTCTTGTCATCTTCACTAGTGGGTGCCCACATGCCTTTCAAATTCTTAGCACTAAAAATCTGGACAAATTCTAAAATAATGGGGGGACAAAGGCCCAAAATAGGTACAGATTTTAAAAATTGCTGTTATAAATATAGAAAGTCACTAGAATAACAGGATTTGTGTTAACATGCATTTTCTGAAAGATGTGACATCTGAGACTCAAATGTATATCACAATTTGGTGACTTCAATCCTCAGCAATTTGCCAGAAAACCACAAATTTTATAAAGAACAGACCAAAAATATGAGGCAAAAATATGGACATTCTGCAAAAATCTGGACAATTGAGAGGTATGGGTGCCAACTAACTCACCCTGTGTTGCTTCCATATTCAGTCCTACTAAAGCACTATTCATTCTTAAGTCTCCTTAGTACAACTTACTTCACTGGCATTCGCTTTCATCCCTTGACCAAAGCACCCCTTCTTCTACTTGCAACTATTCATGTTCCTCATGTCCTGACTATCTTTCACCTCTGTCTGGTAGGTCACATTTATATGTCCATTTGCCCTTTCCTTGTCCTCTTGGAATATGCTACTGTCAGTGTTTTTGAACATTTGGTGCTAAGCAATTCCTTCTCTACCTTCATTTTTACTGCATTATTGTTCATCTAACCTGCTGTGCATCAGCTAAACTTACTGCCTTCTGCCTCATTGTCACCTTAGTTTATCTGCTTAGTACTCAGAAGGTTCCTCTAACTCTGTTGCATTTATAGATGTGTGGCCTGCTCTATCATTACCTTTAATGTCTTAGAGGTCTTGTAGCCTGTCCTCCCTAGAGCACCCCAGGCCACATCACTGCTTTACAGCCACCACTTGCAACCAACATCTCCCACCTGCCTTATCTGTCATGGTGTATTAGCAGTTCCACTTACCAGTTAATCTAGTATACTGTACTGGAGAATCCCAAGCTTCTCGGTTCCTGAATGAATGTACTGATAGCTTCAAGGAAATGCTGACACAATCATGTGATTTAAAGGGGAGCCTGTTGACTCATCAACAGCACTTTAATCGACTGCTGTCTGATCAACAAGAAAAGCGAAGACTGGAGGGTTTTTTTCCCCATAGTTGTGCAACCTCAGAGTAGGTATATTTAAGTTTGGAGGATGTCTTACCTCTGAGGTCTGCTGAAACTAATTTCACTGTTTTTCCATCAATCAGACAGCACTCAATTAAAGTACTGTCAATTGGTCAACATGTATCCATATAACGGTAGCAACTGTGAGTAGGATGGGAGGAAGAGGAGAAATGTTGGCCTGCTCCAACCCAAATAGTAAAGTCTGAATGAAAAGTATCGCTTGATTATTATCTCACTATTCTAAGATGAGCATATATAAATACAGCTGTCTAACAACCTAAAAGTAATTTATTTCACAGCTTAAAAGAAAGACTGAAAAGCACATTCAGTTTGTGAGGAGAGGCTGCAATAGTCGTCTTCAAATATAGTGAAGTTACATCATAAGACAGTTTGGTGAGTCAGAATGAGTCCAATGTAGTCTAGACAATGCCCTTCAATCTCCTTTTAAATATCACTTATCAAATGCTTACTCACTAATTCTTCCTCCCCTGCAGTCAATTTTTCACTGTCTTAGAAGATTGACGTGGCTTTTTAGACACTATTTTAGCAGATTGATGTGGCTTTTTAGAAAAATACAGCCATTTCCAAACCTAATGTTAATTTACTTTACAACCTAACTAAAAGGAATAAAAAGCACTTAACTTTCTGAAAAGAGGCTTCCAAAGTTTATTTCAAGAGAGAGTGGATTGCAGTGAGGTCTTTGCATTGTTACATTCTATTTCATCTAGTTGACAGCAGAAGGAAACAGCCTATCAAGTCTGCCTTTAAGCACATTTAACATTCTACCCTTCTATCCTTCTTCAGAAGTTTCACATATTTCTAGAATATTTTAACTAAGAATGTTCTACCTTTCATACACTAAGTGGCATTCACTACACAATGAGCATGTCAGCTTTAAAGAATGTCAGTGCAAAGGGAAAACAGCATTTCTGGGAAAAGATTTCAAGCACTAACTACAGCAGTAAACAAAACTGGTGTATAAAGGTGAGAAGTTAAGTAGCGATCATTTAAATACATTTTCTTTCTTTGTACAGTAAGAGCTTCTATCCTGGCACATTTTGGAAGAACAGTGAATCTGCAGATACGTCAGTGTCGTGCTGCCAGTTATATTATCATTTGATAAACACCACTGATAACCTCACATGCTGTAAATATTCAGCAAAGGAACTGATGTCCTAAAATCCACAGTGGTTGTCTGAAGTAGCCCTTGATCTGTCCCCACGTCTGACAGCTAAACTCTTGGACCTAAATGTGGCATCAGACATACAGCTACAGCTCTGATATGGTTAGAGTTTAAAGCAGACAGGAATTGTCTAATGTAGTGTTGCCAAGTGAAGTAGAACCTAATCTTTCTTGTAAACTACGGATAGTGCACGAGAAGCACTGACTAACATTTAGTCTGGCTAGTCTCGTGGCAGTGAGTTCTAAGATAGAGGACTTCATTTACCAGATCATCCAGTACAGTTGGAGAAGTAAAGGCTGAGGCACCGCCATCTTCCATATCAGAACCACCACTGGACCCAGAAGAAGAAATGCTGACTGTGTCTGGCCCGGACTTTGTTGCTATACTTTCCGTGTTCCACAGTAACCTAGTAACAAAAAAAAAAAAGCTTCTGTAAGCTAAAACTGCATAAATATTGCAAGAATATAGAAATGCAATACTTGTTATTTTATTTTCTGAAAATGTAGGCCAGAATAATTAATCACTTCAATGGTGGAAGTGGAATATTTTTGTCGTCAATCTGATGGAATTCCAATGGGCTAGACTTTTTGCAGAATGCAGAGGATGTGATTATTCAGACTGGCACCAAAGTTCCAGTGTCAAACAGGTGTACATTATATGCCAGTCCTAAGGAAGCTCATATTTTATTTATTTTTATTTTATTTTATTTTACATTTGTTGACTGGGAATGTCCAACTGAGCTGAAAAGCCATTTTTCAGTGGATGCCCGGGGAGAAAATCTCCACAAACAGTATATTTTCTCCCAGGCTTTTGTACCTCCTATTACCTACGTGCAGTTCATGGTTATCTCATCCATTTTATTACACTCAGGCAAAACAAACACCATCCTGAATGGAAGTCAGCAGCCTATCTTGCAGCTTGCCATCATGAGTGTCAGTGCAGGATAAAAGAAGCACACTTTTTTACAAGCAACATGAATGTGTTGCATCCATTTCACAATCACAAGTGCTAACTGGAGTGACTATGCTTACTTTTGTTTTACAGCAATCATGCTGTCAAGTCAAGGTTGACCCCCCCCCCCCCCCATCACCAAGCCTGACTCATATCATTCCTGTCCTGCCCTGTAGATCACAATTAAGATGCTGAGCTCAGGGCTTGGGATTTGCAATGATAATTATGATTACATCTGGATGAATACAAACAATTGTGTCAGAGCAAAAGCTACTAGAAAATACATAAAAATGCTGATAATGTGAAAGTAATAAACTGAATGAAGATACCCAGCACAGTACTAGGTCCAACATGTACTGTATTTAAAAAAGAAAACATTTTCTTACTTACTATTCACTTCTATGGGCTCATCAGTGTCTAGCAGCCCTACCACCAGGTCTGCAAATTAAGTAAAGCTTAGATTATGAAAATTGTAATATATACTGCTGTGGATTATTGACTCTGTATGGCAACAGCCTTTCACTGATATCAACTAACCTGAGATTTCCTAGTATATAGATTAACAGCAAGGAAATCATTAAAATATTTCTCATACATTCTACTGTATTACATGAAACAGAAAAATTTAAAAAATAAGTTTCGTACAGAAGATGCAGTGTGATACAATTGTTACACTTCACTGTGAAGTTCTTGGTGTCTTCGTTTTTTATTTGAATTGTCAGCCGTGGCATGAAGAGCCCCTCTTTTGTTTCTGTTCTATACTATGTGTACAGAAATATTAGATACAGCATACTGAATAATATGGCAGAGAAGGCTGTCTTAGAATAATTTTGCTTATTTCTAGTATGACTGGGACGACCAAGCCCTGGCCCAGCAATCAAGGAGCCTCAATCCTCACCACTAACACCAGGGAGATCATCTCCTAGAAGAGGAAAAGATAACTAATACACACAGTAAAGTACAATTTCCCTTAAGTGCACACAGAGATCATAGTCAGTCTGGGGCTGGTTGCTCCCTTGCTCTCCAGGTCCCCAATAAGACTCCCCACTGGCACAGCTATAGGGTCCAGATCTCAGCCTAGCTGGCAAGCTAACCTCCAGTACCCTCTCTCTCCAACCAGTGTTTCATGTCCCTGCCCAGGTAGCTGACACACACCCACACTTTGAGATAAGTATGTATACAACTTCACAGACACTCCTGGGAAAGGCTGACACAGATTCTCTAGCTGTGCCCCTTTACCCAGACTATACGGTAGTAATTCCTGCCACCACCAGCTAATATTATCAGCTACCCAAAATCCCTTGAAAGAGTATCCAGTTATTGCTGTGCAATATTATTATCCAATTGGTAATGTGACTATTCAGTCTTAAGGCTTATTAAAGTGGCTTATTACGATAACCTCTATAAATATGCAATGTACTCTAGAGCCTAACTTGTCTCTACACAAACCAGCCACAGGTAAAGGTTTTTAAAATATTTAATAATAAATAATTAAAACACAACACAATACTACTACACCACAGAGATATCTAAGAGTTCAGAGATCACACAGAAATTTTAAATAATACAGTAAAACAGGTCTGATGTCAAAGAAAAACACAATCTAACTTTCTAATCTTTAGCTAATCTTAAGAGAAAACACAGTGCTATAATCTTACTTACATACATAAAGCATAAGCAGTGCTGGGGTTGATGGTCCAAGACAAATGCTTTTAGTCTCTCACTGAACAATAGTTTTTAAAACACTAACAAACAGCTGCTAAGGCCCTCCCAAATTACATAATTTTGACAGTTAGGTTTTCCCAGTATTCACATTACATCATTTTGACACTTAGTCTGGAGTTCCCAGGCCACAAACTGCAGTATTCAGCAAGCTAACACCTGTTCAGAAAACTACAACAATAAAAGACATTTCACATTTACACTCTAACAATTATTCCTTAAGTTAAGACAATAGAAAGAATGTGTTCAGCACCATTTTTTAGTGTAACTTCAAAGAACATTTGAAATGCTTGGCTTGATTTTCCTTACAGCAGATGGCAATGTTGCAACAATCATGAAGTTCACATTTTACAGTGTTTTCTTTCATTTAAAAACAAAAGCCTGTATTTTACATTTATTTATACAAATGATAGAACTATGTATCAAATTCTGTTTGACTAGACTGGCAGCCTTCACCCATCTTTCCCCAATCGTCACAATGATATCTTCAATTAATGCAACTTCTACAATCCACAGGCAAGGACAGCTGACATAGGCATGTTCCCTGTACCAACAAAGTTAAGGTCAGATATCAAAAAAGATAACTTCATGGGCCTGGGTGTCCCACTCTGCCAAGACTGCAGGGGACCAAAATGGCATTGGTATGAAGATCACAGAGGGATGGATGGGCTGTTTGGGAGTGATTCATAGCTGCAGAAGCAGATGAATGTAAAACACCACAAGAGGCATGAAATGATGATACTGATGGTGGGTCCACTTCCTGTTACACCCTACATTGCCACAAGCTCACATTGCACTACAGGTATAATGATGGTGTGTCCACTTTCTGTTACACCCTACACTGCTACAAGCTTAACTGCATTACAGGTATAATGATGGTGGGTCCACTTCCTGTTACACCCTACACTGCAACAAGCTCAACTGCATTACAGGTATAATGATGGTTGGTCTACTTCCTGTTACACCCTACAATGCAACAAGCTCCACTGCATTACAGATATAATGGTGGGTCCACTTCCTGTTACACCCTACATTGCAACAAGCTCCACTGCGTTACAAGTATAATGATGGTTGGTCTACTTCCTGTTACACGCTACACTGCAACAAGCTCAGCTACATTACAGGTATAATGATGGTTGGTCTACTTCTTTTTACACCCTACAATGTTACAAGCTCCACTGCATTACAGGTATAATGGTGGGTCCACTTCCTGTTACACCCTACACTGCAACAAGCTCCACTGCATTACAGGTATAATGATGGTTGGTCTACTTCCTGTTACACTCTACACTGCAACAAGCTCAGCTACATTACAGGTATAATGATGGTTAGTCTACTTCCTGTTACATGCTACACTACAACAAGCTCCAATGCATTACAGGTCATATACGTGTATGTATGTCATGGGGTCTGAATGAAGAGAGATGATAAAATCAGCAAACAAAGGAGAGTAGTATTGCTGGAATTGAATTCATCCTCAAGTTTTGGTAAATACCTTCACAAGGTAGAGCCTGTTTTTACAAAATGTCACCAAGACAACACTGAGATATAGACTGTATTTTATGTAGCATATATCATGGAGAGCAGTAGGCTAAAAAATAAAAAAGATATTTGGGTGCAAAAGACCCAGGATAAAAAGTGGCCACTCCTGGTAGGTGCACTGGAAAAAACAGTGTATTATCCTCAAGACATAGAAACATTCCTACAATTCCTACAATGGGGTTAGGCCAGACTAAGGGGGAGGATGGTCCCTCCTGTTGTAGAAGGAAGTAGCAGTCCAAAAAGATTAAAAGATAGAAATTAGAGGAAACCAAAATATTTGCTTGAGAAAAACTGTCAAAAGATTTAAATGCAGGTATGTGTGCATTAATATAACAGATTCATGAAAAACATTATATTGACCAAGAAACCTTGGGATGTTTGGAAAAAGAAGCCGCTAAGGAAGTGCAAAAATATAAAGAACAAAATCTAGAGATTTTTGAAAGTTATACAAAGAAACATGGACATGGGAAAGAAAGAGAGATCTGATATGGTGCAATATTATTCAAAGGAAAAAGCAAAACAAATCAATACAAAAAAAAGCAGCACCAAAGATATTTGAAGATGAAATATAGGTAAAGACACCCAGATATGGACATTTTCACAATACAAAAAAATAAGAACACAAAAGGGGAACAGAGAACAGAATGGGAGATTAGTAAAGTAGAATTTACACAAACAAAAGCTGAAGTTATGGAATACCTGCAAAGTGAAGGATTTAGTGTGGAAAGTCTAACGCAGGTTATATAAAACGCAAATAAAAATACACCAAAACAACGGACAAAAATTCCAAATAAAAATAGACAACACAAACACGGACTGGGAAAAAAAAAAGAAGATGCAAAAATCAATATCATCATCAAGCAGTTGTTAAAAACTAATTGCGCTTTCACCCGTGAAGCTTCTGGAGAGAGTACAATAACACAAAAATCATTCATGATTTAAAATACAAGGTGTTACTGGACCGCAGTTGATAAACTTTTTATCACATGTTAAAAAAAAGTCCCAACCTATTTAAACATACATAGTCTAATAAAAAAGGTTGACTCCGCTGAACTTCATAAAAACCTATACAGATATTAATAATAAAGTGCATCCAGTATAAAAATACATTAAAAATGAAAAACAAATGTAAAAAACAAGGCAAAAGTATGTACAAGTTTATATAAATTAAAAATTGTAGATTTGTTAGATTAGATTAGATAGATTGTTTTTAATTTATATAAACTTGTACATACTTTTGCCTTATTTTTTACATTTGTTTTTCATTTTTAATGTATTTTTATACTGGATGCACTTTATTATTAATATCTGTAAGATGCACTATGTGTTTAAATAGTATGTGATAAAAGTTTATCAACTATCACCAGTAAACACCTTTGTATTTAAATCATGAATGATATTGAAAAGCGCTAAACAGTTTTAAACATTAAACTGCTTGACTTTATTTTATTTTGTTTTTTTTTTCTATGTCCTGTCTTGTGACTTGTCTTATTGTGGAATATTTACTCTCCTTTTTACGCCCAGCCATTGGACCCAGCGCATGGTATCGTTTTTAGTTTGCATCTGTTTTATCTCTAACGCAGGTTATGTCACAACATGGCGGAACAATAAGTCTTCAAAGTAAGGAGAAACACGAGAAGTGGGAGAAATCAGAAGAACAAATATGGACATTGGAAAGAAAAAGAGATTGAATATGGTGCAATATTTATGCAAAGGAGAAAGCAATACCAAAGATATTTGAAGAGAAATACAAGCAATGGCATCTAGATATGAAATATTTTACAATACAAAAAATAAGGAAACAAAGGGGGAAAGTAGAATAGTAATGGAGAAGTTAAAGAAACAGAAAGTGAAGTTATGGATTACCTGCGAAGTAGAGAGTTTAGTGTAGAAAATCCAATGTTGGTAACATCACAGCGTGATAGAATAATAACTCCACAATTTAAGGAGAAACCGGTAGAAAGGGAAGTATCTGATCAGTTGCCGTATTAAGATACTTGGGAGCTTTTTGTAGGAAATCAGTACAAAAGTTCAGTTGGAGTTGCGCAACAAGGGAAGATACAGGAAACTGTTGCAACTCTGACACAGTCAGTGTTGTGGAGTGACAGGCCAGCGAGTTCTAATATGAAAGAGCAACAGGTGACGCAGGATACAGCTGAAGGGAATATGTAACAGGAAGATGCTCAGGAACTTTCGGTAGAATGTTTGCAGGAAACAGAGAATAAAGAATGTGCCCTCAGTTTAGAAGAAAAAGATCTAAGGAAAGAGTTGCATGATTTATTAGAAATGGAGACATATTAATATTGATGAAAAAAACAGATTACAGAAAGTCAATGAAACCCAAAATGTTAGAAGTCTGATAAAATAAATGAACACAGTAATCAAGACTATTAACAGAAATGTATGTGATATAACAGAAGTAAATATAATATACTACAAACAGAGAAAACTATAAAGCAATCAAGACATGAAGTGTCACTGTTAGGAGTATAGAAGAGGGAACAGATCAGCAAAAATACTTAGAAAGATATGTAAAAAAAACAATAGTAGTATTAGAACAGAGCAGAATCTATCTTACACTATTGTAAATAATAAACTAAAGATATTAACACAGGCATAAAAAACTTAGAGGATATGGAGATAAATATAAAGGAAAACTGCAAAATAAGCAATTCATGGATAACCCATAAAAGTTTTATAGAACTGGGAAAGATGGCAAAAGGAAAAGAAACGCTACCAAAAAAAAAAAGAAATAGGCACATTTTGGAACAATATCTATGAAGATGCTAAAAGGAAAGTAGAACTAAAAGAAACAGTATTTAGTTGAAATGTACATGATATGAAATGGGATGAAGTAACAGCCAGAGAAATTGAAACAAAATTAGGAGACTCTCCTAAATGGAAAACCCCAGGCCCAGATGCAGTACCTAACTTCTGACTAAAAGTATTAACATCTTTACATGAAGATTTATCCCTGAGTAACAAATACTTATAAGCGCACCCAAAGCAGACACCAACCTGGTTAACAACAGGTAAAGGATATTCCTCCTTAAGAATGGGTGTCTCAGTGGCGCAGCAGATAACGTTGCCACCTCACAGGAAGAGGTTCTTCAGTTCGATTCTTGGCTGGGGTGCCTTCTTTGTGGAGTCTGCATGTCCTCCCTGCATTTGTGAGAGTTTCCTCCCACATTCCAAAGACATGCATCTGGAGTGTTTCTCTCTCAGCCTCCACTAAAAATGGGTACTTTCCCATTCGAGCTTTCCAAATAAAAAAATGTTAAATAAATAAATAAAATGAACCTGCAAGCTATCCTAAAAACTACAGACCAGTAAAGTGTCTTTTGACAATGTATTAACTATATACTGGAACTGATGCTGACAGAGTTTACAGTCATTTAGAAGAAAACTCCATCATGGCAAAAGAATAAAAGGGTAACAAAAAAGTCATATGGAGCAAAGGATAATTTATTGTTAAAGTCAAAATGGAAAACTGTAAAACAGGGAAGAATCTAAGCATGGCATGTAGAGATTACAAAAAAGTATATGACAGCATCCCACATTCATGGATAAAGGAGTGCTTACAGCTGTACAAGATATACCATACATTAATCAACTACTTTTCAGCTAAGCACAGACAAATTATTATCCTGTGGATAAAAATTCAAACGGGGATATTCGAGGGTGGCATTTGTCCCTGTTGCTCTTTTGTCTTGCCCTTAGCCCATTAAGCTGTCTACTTAACAAATTAGGTAATGATTACAATTTGGCTCCCAGACAACAACAAAGTGTAAAGAGTTCTCATCTCCTTTTTGTGGATGATTTAAAATTGCATAGTTCATCGGATAAGGAGCTGAAAGCACAAGTGAAAGAGATCAAAACTTTCTCGGATGATATAAGAATGTAATTTGGTCTTGATAAATCTGCAAAAGCAACATTTAAAGCAGGAAATCTACAGCATCAAGAAAATTTCCGTCTGAGACAGGAATGTGATATAAAGGAACTTAAGCAGGATGCTGTGCATAAATATTTGAGAATAGATGAAGGATCAGTAATAAAACACTAGCAAATGTGAACAAAACTCAGTAAGGAATATTTTAGAAGACTAAAATTAATACTGAAAACAGCCCTGATATCCAGGAACAAAGTCTAAGGTATAAAAAAATTTGTTCTTCCTGTTCTAACTTACAGTTTTGGGATGACTGAATGGCCTAAAAAGTTATTGGTTCAGTTGGACAAGAAAACAAGAAAAATGTTTCTCAGTAGTAGCACTAAAATCTGAACCCCTGTGACTAGCACTTGCTCTAGAACCTGCTGGAAAGCACTAGAAAGCCTGAAACTGATACAAGCACTCAACTCTCGTTGTCAATAAGGAGAAATTAATCGTAGTCACTAAACAGCCTATAATTGCAAAGTACCTTGCAAAGGTAAGGGAAAACAGCTCTTAAACTTAACAAAAAAAAGCACCTAAACAGGCATGTCCAAGGGTCAGCTTCCGGTGATTTCTCCTGTCCACCTGGTGAATTTGGGCATACTTGGACAATGCAGCAACTGCCTCATGTACACAGACAACCCTCTCCTCCTACCACCCAACACTACAAGCTGTGAGAGATGCACTTACATAGCCAAACTGGACGCCAAGCTCTCTCCGGCCAAGATTGTGCTAGACAGTCAAAAGGAGAAGGTTAACACCTGTACTACACCTCAAGCAACTCATAGCCCTTCAAAACTCACACCATCAACACCCACACATAGCAACACTAAACCCACATATGTGGAGGACCTTAACATTAACCTGCACAAGCAACAAGGACCTCCGAAGCTGAAATGCAAACAAACACCAGTCACAACCAAAGTGACACATAGCTCACAACACCAGTGTGCCATCCAACAACAGCCCCTAAGGCAAGACAATGTACCCAACACTTTAGTCATAGGTAACTCTATAGTCAGGCACACTGATGCCCCACTCACCAGGCTGAACAAGGAGAAAATTACAGTCAGCTGCCTGTCAGGTGCCAGGATCTGCCACATAACGCATGTACTCAAGTCACTCCACAACAAGTACAAATACGACTCTGTCATTGTCCATGCTGGAGTGAATGACTTGAGACGTACCTCCCTGGACTACATAAAAAGAGACATGGAAGAGCTCTTGGATTATGTAGCCCAGGCAGGTATGACCCTAGCCCTGAGTAGCATCCTGCCTTCGCCCAGAATGATACCACAGTATAAGGACAAAATAATTGACTTCAACAATTGCCTAAGCTTCTGGTGTCATTCAAAGGGGATCCAGTATCTGTCTGCTTGAGAAGACATGATCGACAAACCATGATGCTTTGCCAGAGATGGT
Organism: Protopterus annectens; assembly: GCF_019279795.1. Taxonomy (NCBI): domain Eukaryota; kingdom Metazoa; phylum Chordata; order Ceratodontiformes; family Protopteridae; genus Protopterus; species Protopterus annectens. The sequence continues at coordinate 1,763,978,421 of NC_056743.1, forward strand.
CTGCACATGTCACCCCTGGTATTCAGGTTACTGGCTAAAGCTCTTGCCACCCCTATAGTGCCTTTTTTAGGCAAGGTTCAAAGGATAAAACCACCACCGTAACAGATACAAGCATGCAAAATCTGAAGGTAATGCTACTCAATGCTAGAAGTCTAAACCTCAAAATGGAGAACATCAATATCTGTGCAGTAACTGAGACCTGGTTCTAGGCTCCAGAGAGCACCCCTGCAATACCAGACTACAACTCTTACCAGACTTTTTGGCCACAAAACCAAGACCGAAACACTAAAGGTGGAGGAGTGTCCATATTCACCAAGGATATTCACACCTCCAGGCTAGTTGCCCAACACAACGCATCTGAAATTCTCCAGGTGCAACTAATACTAATTAAGACTGCAATCCAAATTGTATCTTGCTACAGATCCCCCACCATGCCCCAAGATTCTCACTACACCTTTCTAAACATACTGGAAAATATTAAGATACAACCAAACACCCTAATACTGGGTGATTTCAACTACCCTGCCATTAACTGGGAAAACTACTTGCGTACCAACTCCTTTTCCCAACGGTTCTTGGAATTTATAAATTCCAATGCCCTGGATCAACTAATCCGTTGTCCCACCAGGGGCTCCAATATCCTAGACCTGGTCATTACCAACATGGGAGATAGATGCTCCACACCAGTGATCACCCGTTCATTGGTTAGGTCTGACCATAAGCAAATCACCCTTGACATCCACATCCCTCCCCCACCCCCCAGTAAGGAAACCTCCTTAAAAAAACTTCTCCAAAGCCAACTTCATGCTAATGAAGTCAGAAGTGACAAACTTCACGACACCCATGCAGATGGGATCTGAAAGTGCGACTGCAGAATCCTACACTAAGGCACTGTACAAGCACATCCACTCGTGCATGAATTGTGCCATCACAAATAGAACCAAGATGCTCTTCTCCAAAAAAAGGAAGCCAATCTGGTGGTCCCCTGCTATAAACAAACTATACAACAGAAGGAAGAAACTGTTGCAGAAAAGAGGAAAATCCCAGGATGCAAAAAATTCCCTCACCAGCCTCAGTAAAAAGCTGAGATCCCTCATAAAATCCTCAAAAGCTAGTTACGAAAATAAAATTGCCAAAGATTCCAAAGACAACCACAAGGCATTCTATAGTTATGTCAAGAATCTAAACGGCAATGCTCAGATCTGCTGTGAGCTACAACAGAATGGCATTAAATATATGATCCCAAGGATATTGCCAATATCCTGGCAGATCAATTTAGTGCCAACTTCACCCCCCTCTCACCACCTAAATGGCCCATCTCAATACCAAAAGATTGCCAAATTCCGATAATCACGGCCACACCGGTAGAAACCGCACTCTCCAAAGCTAATAATACAGCATTCATGGGACCAGATGACATCCCAGGCTGTGTACTACATGAACTACAAAATGAATTGGCACCTCACCTAAGTGTCATGTTTAATCATAGCCTCATCTCAGGCTTTGTGCCCACTGAGTGGCGCACAGCTACAGTTATCCCACTCCACAAGGGGGGATCCACCTTGGATCCCAGGCACTACCGTCCCATCAGTCTGACAAACCTGATCTGCAAGGGCATGGAAGGCATTATCATGGAACGTATAAACAAAGACATTGGCAACCTTTAAACACTGGACCCCAACCAGTTTGGGTTTGTGATGGGCAGATCTTGTCTCCTGAATCTGATCGACTTCTTCGAATCAGTCTACAGAGCTGTGGATGAGGGTAAGATGGTCCACACAGCCTATTTGGACCCCGCCAAGGCCTTTGGCACCATCCCCCACTCTGGAATCATAGATAAACTTACTAAGCTGGGCATTAATCCCTACGTCACTCGATGGGTTGCCAACTGGCTTACTGACAGAACCCAGACTGTAAAAGTAGCCGACTCCAAATCCAGCTACAGACAAGTGACAAGTGGAGTACCTCAGGGTTCAGTCCTGGGACCACTCTTGTTTGGCATCTACTTCTCTGAAATACAGGCCAACACCAAGGGACTCTGGCTAACAAAGTTCACAGATGCCATTACTGAATCCCCAAATTATGTGGATATTCTACAAAAGGGCCTTATAGAAACAGATGCCTGGTGCCAAAGCCATGGGCTCAAGCTTAATGCCAAGAAATGTGTAGTTATCCCCTTTGGAAAAAAACATGTACCCATGAATTACCACATAGGTGGCAGTACACTAAACATCGAAAGTGTGATGAGAGACTTAGGGACACAGGTGGACAGTGGTCTCACTTTTGATAACCACATCACCACAACAGTCAGGAAATCCTTCTATGTGGCACACCTCATCGCTAAGGGCTTTTCATCCAGAAAAAAGGAGGTCATTGTCCCACTGTACTTATCCCTCATTAGACCCATTATAGAGTATAATGCCCCGTTTGGTGTGTACCTAAGAAGACATCTGCAACAACTGGAAAGGCCACAGAAATACCTCACTAAAAGAATCACAGGCCTAAAGCAGATGCCATATGCTGACTGTCTAAAAAAACTCCAGCTATACTCTGTGGCATATCGTCTACTCAAAGGCGATCTCTGCTTAACATACAAGGCCATGTCAAACCCTGAGCTGTTGGACATGCTGCACTTAAAGAAATCCCAATCCCTCAGAGCTACATGCTTGAGGGATCTAAACCTTGTCATCACAATGAATAAAACATGCTGGAGGGATATGTTCCTGGCCCAGAGACTCCCCATACTCTGGAATAAACTGCCCATACATGTCAAGCAGAGCGCCTCATTGGCCCTCTTCAAAAGGAACCTTGATGACTGGATGGGAGATAAGAAATTCACCCCAGGGATCATGTCAGTCACCCTGCTAGACAGGGGTCCAGGGAAGTAAACAGTGTGGGAAGAAACAGCCAGGGAATTGTTATGGTTAGGCTTATATAGACCCTAGGGCTGATAGCCTAGTACCAACCTATGAACCTATTTGTCAAATGGTACATAAAAATTAGTGTATACCAGGATTAGATATTACTCATTCTGAAGGTGGTATAGGCCTCCTCAAAACTGATTACATCTGCACTCTTTGGGCTGCATATATATATATGTATATATATATATATATATATATATATATGTATATATATATATATATATATATATATATATATATATATATGTATATACTGACCTCACCAGATCCAAACATAATGAAAGTTTTGAAACATGAAGAAAACAACTCAAAGATAACTTGACAACAAAGATAACTAACCCTGATTAGTTTACCAGAAGCATATCAGTGTCAAGTAGGAATGGAAACCAAACCAGAAGTAAACAAAAATCAGGCAGCAACTGAACATGCAAAGAAAGAATATAAGAAGAAAGCCTAGATTAAAAGGCAAGAAATGTTGAAAGGGTATAAATATAGTTGCAAGTATAGGAAACTCCTTTAATAACCTTACGTCGATCACAGGAATGGTCAAGGAGGTGAATTTAAACTAAAGGATGAAAGGATTATATTTAAAGCTCAAGACAGTGGACTACATACACGCTGGTTTACAAAGTCCATTGAACATATGGGAAAACTAGATAAATGTAGGTTCTGTAAAGCAGAACTAGAAACAGTCGCACATCTTGTAGCTGGGTGTGATAGACTAAAGGCAGAAGGCCTGTATACTGAAAGGCATAATAATGTGGCAAGTCTGTTGCACTGGGGATTGTGCAAACATTACAATACTGAAGTAGCAGAGAAGCATTGGAAACATGAGCATCAAAGCATTATTAAGAAAGATGAAGTCTGTATCGCATAGGATTACCCATTACCAACAATTCAAAAAATAGATGCAAGAAGACCAGATATAGTAATCCATGACAACAAGACGAAAGTAGCATTGATCATTTAATTTGCTACACCCAGTGACTACAGTGTCTTACATATAGAGAGACACAAAGTCATAAAATAACAGGATTTGCAGGTTGAAATGAGGGCAATATGGAAGAAGGATACTCAGACAGTTCCAATAGTAGTAGGAGCAATGGGTCTTATAAAAAAGAATTTAAAGTCTTATTTAGATATGCTACCAATACAGGTAATGCCATATGAATTACAGATGTCCTTTCTGAGCAAAATGCAAGTGCTGTGAAGAGCACTTCTGGCTAACATCAAAGATTGAAACGGTACTAATTTCATGAACTATAATCATAATAAAATTTGTATGAAGAGACACCAAGGCGATATCCAAAATACAATAAAACTTTTATTAAAATAAATAAATAAAAGTGCACATGAGCGCTTTCAGGCAACAAGCCCTTCCTCAGATACATTAAAACAGTTAAGTCATACATTTTAAATACCATACCATCCAATCCAATCCTAGTATTTTACCCTCCTTTTCCTTAGGAAAGGTTTTAAAGGAACAGCAGTGTTTAAACCTGGACTCCTGTCAGCCCCTAACTTTATTATCCATCTCGCTTCATTTAATGCTGTTTCATTGACAACATCCCCACCTCTAACAGTTTTATTGACCATTTGTACTACCATAAATTTAAAGGAATGACCTTCTTTTTCACTACTGTATTGTGCTAAAGCATTACGCAGGTTCCGATGTCTAATCTCATACAAATGTCCAAAAATCATGTTCTTTAACATACAGTTGGTTTTACCAACATAATAAGAATCGCACATTTGACCCATAGCTATATAAACAAGATTCATACTTCTACAATTCGCATATCACTTTAAATAATATTGTTGTCCTGTTGTGGGATGTATAAATAAATTATCCTTATAGATATAGTCACAAGCATTACAGTGATAGCACGGAAAAGTGCCCTAATGTTCTATCTTGACCATCTTGTCAGGAACTGACTTGGGTTCATGACATAACATGTCTTTTAAATTTTTATTCCTCCTAAAAGTAAACCTTGGTTGTTCTCCAACCATCTCTGCTATTCTATGATCCATACGCAGAACCCCCCAGTTCTTGATAATGTCACAAACACCCCCTATGTTATTATCATATGTAAGCATGAATTGTCCTTGTCAGCAATGAGCATCCCTTTTTCTATTCATACCTCCATCGCTGCCTTTTCTGTTATACCAAGAGCTTTGCCCCTTGCCTCCGCTCAAACCTTACTACATCCACTGATCTAACCACCTATTGTTTATTATATTCCCTACTCAAAAAATTATTAGAGAAATCACCTAATTCTTGTTCAAAACACTCCATGTCAGTACACAAGCAGGAAACCCTATCCGCCTGACTCTTTACAATGTTTTTAAAGGTATGCCTAGGATGCATGCTGTCAAATGACAGCAAGCTGTTCCTCCAGCAATCCTTCCTATAAAGCATAGTTTCTATGCGTCCATCCGAACATTTGCGTAGACATACATCCAAAAATTCTATCTCATATGATGAATAGCTCAGAGAAAATCTAAAAAACTCTGTGCTACTCTCCAAAGAATCCACAAAAAGCCTCAATTCATCCAGTGTGCCTCCCCATAGAAAGAACACATCATCTACAAAACGGACATAATGTCCCACCAACTCCTTCCATGCATGGTTCTGTTGGAAAAGAACCATGTCCTCCCAAAAAGCTAACACAAAGTTTAGCATATGAATTGGCACAGGGCGTGCCCATGGCAACGCCCTGTGCCTGTCTATAATGATTGCCTTGGCTATTCCTTTAAAACCTTTCCTAAGGAAAAGGAGGGTAAAATACTAGGATTGGATTGGATGGTATGGTATTTAAAATGTATGACTTAACTGTTTTAATGTATCTGAGGAAGGGCTTGGTGCCTGAAAGTGCTCATGTGCACTTTTCTTTATTTATTTTAATAAACGTTTTATTGTATTTTGGATATCACCTTGGTGTCTCTTCATACAAGTTTTATTGGGATTTATTCAGTGTTTGTGGAGAGACTTTGGTGCAGGGAATGCATTTTTACTTTGCTTGATGAACTATAATCATGAAACCCAAAAGACTTGCAGAAATCAATCCAAGTCTACAGGTGATGTGTTATCAGGAACACGCTGCAATATGGTGAAGGATTAAGTATATTCCTTCTGTGTTGGAACAAGATGGGCACCTCTTTGCAGGAACTGAAACTGTTGTAATGGTTATGTTAAGCCACAAAAGGGCATATGTTAAAAAAACTTCAGTGAATAGCTTAGATACGTAACAAATTATGAGGCCAAAGGCTGTGCTTTATATCCCAGGAAATGCATCAGAATCAGAGCATAATAGAAAAAAGAAGTTCTGAAGAAGTTCTGAAGAAAGGCGATTGAAAATACAAATCCGGGCAAGTTGTTTGGTGAACTGCAAAGTCAAAAGCCTCATCAGGTCACTCAATATCTTCCAGAAATGTGACCATTAACATCTTTAGTAAAAGTAGTTTATCCAAAGCTGTTTCACAAATACAAGAGATAAAATATGTCTTTTATTGACTGATGATGGAAAAAATAGAACATGTAGCAGAAAATTACCAATTTGGTGAGTAAATGAGAGTAAATGTTTGAAGACATACTGTTTCACAATCAGTTGTTAGATATCCAAGTTAACTAATACAGTTAAATGTCTTATGGATGAAAAACAGTTTGGAGGTGATATGAACTGGATTGTGCAAAGTGATAGGAGTGTTTATGACATATATGAAATTCCCAAAGTGACTGAAATGGAGGATGCAGAATGTTTTGCATCAACAGTAAGTGGCTGTAGGACCTTCTAAACATTAAATATTTCAAATTCTGGGAAAGACAGTATAGGCAATGAAGCAAACTGAGCAAACAGTAAAACAATTGATTAGAATGAGGGTTGAGGCAAGAAGATGAATTTTTAGGTTGTATGGAGTCTTGGAAAGAGGAAAGATCAGATTTGATATGATACATAAAAATAAGGATGGTGACTAGACACGTTTTGATAAAGATTTGCCAGGGACTATGATGACAATGTGTGATGGCCAGTATAAGTGTAAGATGTTGAATATGGGATGCAGAGACCTAATAATGACTGAATTTTTGACATGTCACAAAAAGCACATTGGCAATGGTGACAAGCTGGTAGAATGCCATTATGGGCAAGGTATTGAGTATGATTATTCCACGATGACTAAAGCATCACCTGAGGTTTGTAGAAGCAGTAAAATAGTGCAAACAAAGGAAATGTGAAGGATAACTTTTCTGTTACTTTGAAAGTGTTTTGGACTAGTGTGACTGCTGGTATGTTAAATTTTGACAATCCAAATGAACCAATAGCAAAGGTAAATAAATTGCCACTGAGTCTGCAAAAACTACAAACTAAACATAAGTAAATAGGAACAAGTAACTGCAGAAGCATTGAAACTATTGGAGAAGTAGAGTATAAGTGGGAAGAAAATGTAAATCTGGTAGAAAAAAGTGATTAATTTGTGTTCAATAGCAGGAACAAGATGGTTTGCGAGGCACAAAGATTCAGTTAGAATCTTAATGAAGAGCTTAAGTTGGACAGAATGTTCACCCAGTAAGTTATTGAGAAGACTGAACTGTGACACAGATTTCTAGTAACTGATTTCTTCTTGTTCTATAGAAAGAACCAGCATCAATATTAATATATTCAATGTAAATACCTGTAACAAATATGCTTTGAGATCATTTTTACGTAGGCTGTTTTGATAATACAATATTGGTAAAGTAGCAATTATAGTAACAACTGAATATTATGTTTGAATAACACTATGGTTAAAAACTACCATACAATTAAATACGTATTACATTTACTGCACTTTTAACCATATAAAAGAGTTAAGAACAGAGGATCAACTTGCAGCATGGTAAAGTATTAACAGTATTACAGAGCAATTCTTGCAAACTTCGAGTGAACAGTTATGGCACTTACTAAAGTATTGATTACATGAACGTTTAAATATCAAATACAGTAGAATACTAACTACATGAAAAATGTAAGACTTGGTGAGATGCAATATGGTGAAATATTAAACATATAAATACACAGTTAATTGAACTAAGTATTATGTGTGCTATGCTTTACAAAGTGGCACAATGAAGATTTTCAGAGACTTATCACTTCTCAATATGATAAAATATTCAGCATATACCTTTACTGATGTTATGTTTGTATTGCTTATAGGCAAAATGGGAACAATGTGAAAAATGTCATTGCTATGCTTGACTGAGTACTGGACTGGGATTATAGAAAAATATTAATCATATGAAAATGTTATTACTTACATTAAATTGAAATCTGGTGCAGCATTAATTGCAAATGTGTGCAGATTATTAAATGTTGGTGAGTGGATATCTAGCAGGCTTATCCTGCAAGTGTTTGTAGCAAGCAAAATATGTGTCTTGATTGAAGAGGCATTATATGCACTCTGAAAAATATACTATAAGAGAGCATGCTATTTGAAAATGGAGTGCAAATCCTTGTGTCTGTAAGTAATTTGAGTAAAGCTGTAGACTGCGCCATGAGAATGGCTTGTAGTACAAAATAGGTCATTTATCACAAAAAAGGGAAGTATTTGGACCTATTTGGATATTACAAGCATTACCAGACCACTATTTGTATGGAAATTCAATGCTCAGTTTAATCGTGCTTTGTTAAATATTACACGTATGACTGAACAATGTCCTCATGGCTGGGACATATATGAATTATGGAAAAGTGACCTTCAGCATAAAAGCACAAACTTTTTATAGGCTTAACATGTACAAAAGTTATCTATACTGAAGTTTGACTCCCTTGTTTGTGCTTTCATGTTGGTTGGTTGTTTTGTTTTGTTTTTTTCTTGGGCATGTGACTTCTATACTTTTTGTGAAAAAATAACATTGAGTATTTGACACTAAAACATTCAGAGTAGTTAAATTAATTCCATTATAGACAGAAATAAAATACAAAACACCTGGGTTTTTTTTGTTGTTTTTTTGTAAGATTGCATGTAATGATGACACTTTTCAGTACTGGGCCTTTTAATCTCTTATGTTCCGGTAAGAATAAATTATTTATACTATAAAGTAGTGGAAATATCAAGAGATAAGCACAGTAAGTTGTTTCAGGTATGTTTAAATGTGATGAACAAAAGTGATACTTGATGATAAATATGCTGATGATTACTGTAGGAATATACAAGTTTTAAATGGAATATTCCATTACCTTGACTGGAGTGATTGGCTTAATTCTGATGAGCACTTTATGCACATGACGACCAGTTATGAGTGCAAGCATCATATGGAAGCACGTAAGATGCATACTTTTTGTTTTATATTAAAGCAGTATCAGTGGTGCAACAAGTACCACACTGCTGATGCTGAAAGACTAGAAAGCTGCAGGTTCTGTTCCCAATCCAGGTGATTAGACTGCTGACACTGTACTGCAGCACAAGGGGAGTGTTGCCTCCTAAGTATGTTGCCACTTGGGTGAAATGTTAAATGGAGGTCCCATCTGTTTGAGTTGGTGGCAGCTCAGGAGAACATATACAATCTCACAGCACTATGGAAAAGAGTAGGGGGAAGTTCCCTGATGCCCTGGCCAAATTTCCATTAGTAGTAGAAATACCACTTCTGGTGTCACCTGAAAAGTGGCCACTAACTTAGTGACACTAACCCAGTCAACAAAGATAAAATAAAAAAAAATATCAGGTAATACTTAATCCACCCATCCATCCATCATCTACCCTGTTATCCCATTTTTGCACAATGCGGTCGAGGTGTCACTTCAACTGTGACAACCATCTCGAGCCAAGGTTTACACTGCCGGGTGGCTAGCTGTGCCACAGTAGTTATCCACACCACTCACTCGCACACATACTCACACCTACGGGCAATTTGGAATGTCCAAGCCACCTTTCTTTTGGAATGTAGGAGGAAACTGGCGCACCCAAAAGAAATAGAACCACAGTTTGTTGAGAAAAACACCTTTATAAAAAACAGCAAAGCTTTCGGGTAGAAACCCTTCTTCAATACTATTGCAGAATTCAAAAACCAAGTAGGTTTAAATAGGAGTCAAAACTAATCACATGACAGGCAGCCCTGAAAGTCATGTGACAACACATAAATTAAAAAACAAGTTAAAAACCAAAATTCACATTCAGATGCTAACAAGCACATGTATAACTAGCTAATAAAAATAAAATTAACAGCATAGCTTATTTCGTTGCAATTTAACGAGAATAGGTTTCAATGTAACAGTAGAGTTTAAACCTGGAAAATGGTCAGCAGCTAATCTGAGTATCCATTCATATCCCTTGATCTCAAGTAAATTATATGCTTATACGCTTATATAAAGCATTTTATCATTTGCTCTCCTGTTCTTTTAGCTTCCTTGTTGTTTTCCCCACATAAAAAGAGGAGCACACAACACAGGTTGACAGATATATCACATTAGTACTAGCACAGGTAGCTAATAGTTCAAATTTATATATTTTGCCAGTCAGCAGATGCTTGAACACATTACTGTTGGTATTCATAATATCAAAACAACAAGTACAATTCATACAACAAAATGTGCCATACTTAGAAGAAGTGGGTTGATTGAAATCTCTATTAAAATCCTTGTAACACAATTTGCTTTTTAATGTTCTCATATTCCTATATGAAAAATACGGCTTTATATAAGCATATAAGCATATGTGGCCCCAATCATAGATTCAAATTCAGTGTTATAGATTGTCTTCGTACAACATTAAGAGGTGGGGATATTAATAATTTACTTGAGATCAAGGAATATGAATGGATACTCAGATTAGCTGCTGACCATTCTCCAGGTTTAAATTCTACTGTTACATTGAAACCTATTCTCGTTAAATTGCAACGAACTAAGCTATGCTGTTAATTTTATTTTTATTAGCTAGTTATACATGTGCTTGTTAGCATCTGAATGTGAATTTTGATTTTTAACTTGTTTTTAACTTGTTTTTTAATTTATGTGTTGTCACATGACTTTCAGAGCTGCCTGTCATGTGATTAGTTTTGACTCCTATTTAAACCTACTTGGTTTTTGAATTCTGCAATAGTATTGAAGAAGGGTTTCTACCCGAAAGCTTTGCTGTTGCTTATAAAGGTGTTTTTTCTCAACAAACTGTGGTTCTATTTATCTACTCACAGCTTTTGGTGTTTTGAACCCAAAGGAAACCCACATGACCGCAGGAGAGGACTTGCAGACTCTGCACAGAAGGCACCTCAGCTGAGAATCGAATGGAGAACCTCTTGCTGTGAGGCAACATAAACATGACAACCATAATGAAGGTTACAGAATAATTTTGACAAACAAAATAGTAATATCCCCCTCTTATCCCCTCTGTTGTTTTGTTATGCAGTTGGATGGATGAAATAATGTGTGTGTCAAATCAGAGGTATGATACAGAATAGTGAAGTAGGGATATACAAAATGTGAGTGTATGAACTCAAAGAAAAGTATGATCAGATGTTACCTCTTAAATGAATGCTGCTTGTGTGACTGACTAGTAAAACAGATAATATTCTTTATAGTGAATTAAAAAAAAAATATATATATATATATATATATATATATGTGAGTGTGTGTGTGTGTGTGTGTGTGTGTGTGTGTGTGTGTGAGTGTATATATATATATATATATATTATATATATATATGTATTTATATTTATATACATATACATCTATATATATATATATATATATATATATATATATATATATACACACACACATATACATCTATATATATATATATATATATATATATACACACACACACACACACACACACACACACACACACACACACACACACAGCATATAGCAAGGGACAGGAAGAGACTGGAGCAATGCAATAGAAAGAAACAGGCTGGGGAGGGTGGGTGGAGATTTCAGTAAAGTTGCCACAGGACAATATAATAGGAAATCCTGCCTGTTTGCTGACATGGTTAATAGAAAAGAATATAAATGAAGGTGTGTATTAGTAGAAAGTGTCCTGAGCATATACAAAATATTTATGGATACTTTTGGAAAACAGAGTGATCAAAGGGTCTTAACTGAAAGAATGGCATAGCCATCTTTTGTACAAGATAACTTGCGTGTTAACTCCGGAAGACGATACATGACTGTATAGTGGTATGTTATCCCTAAAAAGTAAGAAATGTTTACATAGACAGCTAGGAATATAAGGTTAAGCAAGTAAAAATGAATTCTGTTAACTTTGTAAACGTAAGTAATGTCTGTTTGGTGTGCAGTGGAACTGTGTGTCGTTATAATGTATATATTTTACATTTACTTACTTTAAATAACAACAATCAAGAAGAGATAAAAAAGCAGAAAACACTGGTCGAACTGCACATCCCATCTACCTATACCATATGAGGTTTAAGAGATTACACAGTAAAGACTTTGACTTGGGTGGGTTTTTCTTACAGTTTTACTGAATGGTTTGTCTGTGTGACCTTTTTCCCCTTTGGGTTTAATGTTACTTAACATATTTTGCAGGCACCCTAATATTTATGTATATTAGGCTTGATTTTAAGCTTAGTGTTTCTAAAGTATAGCGAAACAATCCACATATGCTATAGTGATGAGGTCATAGAAAGACCCAAGTTGGCTTTACTGGCCTGAATGTACCCGTAAAGACTTCAAAAGTAAAAATTCATGGGCATTCAGAAGCATTGCAACTGAACCACAGTCATGTCCTTAAGGAGTCATTTGCATGTATCCCATGTGCCTACACTGCAAGGCGTTTAAGGTATTAAACAGTGAAGACTCTAGGTTGGCTGACTCTTTCTTGCAGTTTTTATTGAATGCTTGTCTAAGTGGCTTTTTTACCCTTTGGGTTGGTTATTAATAGAAATATAAGGCAGAATAAGATTACCTTCATTGACTGAAATTGGTACTTATACAAATGCATAATGTGTTATCTGATAAAGAAGAATTAATTAGGAAGCCAGAGCAGAACAATTAAAACAGTTGTGTACAGAGAAAGTACAGTTGTATACACTTACCATAAATGTAGATGTTCTTGTGTATTCACTGTTGCAGTCATCACATTTGGGTTATCTGCTTGCAGTAGCCCTCAGTCAGCCTGATTATCAAAGTCTTGGGTCCTGCATCGGTTGCTGTCTCATCTTCGTAGATAAAAACAAACAGCAAATTTATTAGGTGAGCGCTTTCGGAAATGGTCAATACCTTTCCTTCATCAGACAAAATTAAAACACATCACTTCCTGTTTAAAAAGTCCATTGATTAGATTAATTAACTAGTTAGCACAAACAGCATAAAGACTAAAAGAAACCATACTTTTTTATATAAAAAATGTATAAATGTGTATATATATATATATATATATATATATATATATATATATATATATTCAATAAAAACATCAAAACCATTTAATGTGTAAAACAACATCCAGAAACACTATCTATTCAGGGCTAAAAGTTTAAGCGCTCACCTAATAAATTTGCTGTTTGTTTTTATCTACGAGCCTGCCTGTTTCAACTTTTCTTCAATTTGTTTCGTTTTTGTTTTTGTGCTGTCTCATCTTCCATGACGTCAGGTAGTCAGGGGTATAAAACATACAGCCGACACCATTACATCAGTTTTTTTTGCCCCAGATGTCAGGTGCCCCCTTAATGGGAAGCAATTAAATATATATATATATATATATATATATATATATATATATATATATATAAATATATATATATATATATATATATATATATATATATATATATATATACAAGGTTATACCTCCAACAAAAAAGCAAATACACCAAAAAGCTTTTAAGTGTAGTGAAGGAGAATAGAGGTATAGCCAAAAGAAGTCAGGGGGCTGGAGGGAGGGTAACCAGGACTGAAACAGTGAATACACTCGAACATCTACATTTATGGTAAGTGTACACAACTGTACTATGTTCTTCGTGTTTCACTGTTGCAGTCATCACATTTGGGTAGATTCCCAAAGCTAAGAATGAGAGGAGGAATTTAGATAGCATTAAGACCAGCTAAAAGGCCATGCAAGACTGCAGTGGCAAAGCCAGCTCTGGATTTAGAGAAAATTGGCAAATGGTAATGCTTGGTTTAAGTATGTATAGAACTCCAGGTAGCAGCTTCTAGGATGTCTCTGGTAGGGACACCTCTGAGAAAGGCTGTAGAGGTAGATGCAGCCCTGGTTGAATGGGGTCTAATCCCCTGTGGGATAGGTTTTCCATGGTGCTTATAGCAGAAATTAATGCAATGGCCTATCCATTTAGAAATTATTTGCTTTGAAATAACCTTCCCCTCTGCCTCTGCAGCAAATGCTACCAGCAGTTGTTCAGATTACTTTTGAGGTTTGGTCCTCTCCAAGTAAAATCTAAGTTGTCTGTGCACATCTAAGGAGTGCAGTATCCGTTCCCCTTTGTTCTGTGGATTAGAAAAGAAGGATGGCAAATGAATGGATTGAATAAGAGCCACACTGGATACCACCTTGAGCATGAAAGAGCGATTGGTCCTGAGGGACACCCTGTTCGCATGAAAGATGATGAAAGGCTCCACTGCCATAAGGGCCTGTAATTCAGATACCCTTCTTGCTGAAGTGATTGCTAAAAGGAAAGCTGCTTTCCAAGAAAGGAATTTTAACTCTGCAGTTGCAGCTGGCTCAAAAGGAGGAAGAGTGAGTTTTTCCAATACAAAATTAATGTCCCAGGCTGGAGTTGGGGCTCTCCTGGGTGGTCTTAAGTTTTTAACCCCTCTGAGGAACTGCTTGAGCAATGGGTGAGAAAAGAAGGGTGGTTCTGTGTTGTAATGAGCTGAAATGGCTAAGGCATGAATTTTGATGGAGGAAAAGGAAAGGCCCTTGTGAAGCATCTCAGTTAAGTATTGAAGAATCTGAGGTAAATTGGGTGCTGTTGTTGCCATCCCTTGAGTTTGGTTCCAGGCACAGAATCTTTTCCATTTTTCAGCATAAAAGATTTTCTAGTACTAGTCATCCTTAACTCCAAAATGACATCCAGCACTTGTTTACTGAGGGATGGTAACAGAGAGATTAGGTAATTAGCCAGGCTGCCAGGTTCAGGGTTTGAAGCTGGGGGTGCAAAATCTGGCTTTCCTGCTGAGACAGCAGGGTATGGGTCTGAGGTAGGTGCCATGGGGCCAGCTGTGACACACTGCGCAAGAGGGGGTACCAGTGTTGGCCTGGCCAGTCTGGTGCAATCAGTATCATCCTTGGTTTGTCCTGTTTGATCTTTAGTAGTACTTTGGAGAGGAGAGGCAGAGGAGGAAAGGCATAAACTGATAGATTTTTCCAGCTGAAGGACAGAGCATCCACTTTCCAAGCTTGTTTGTGGGGAGTCCTTGTGCAGAATTTGTTCAATTGGTAGCTCTGGGGAGAGGCAAACAGGTCTATATCTGGGATCCCCCATTTGTTGATCAACATGTTGAAAATCTTTGGTTCCATTTTCCACTCATGTGGGTCCATGAGATTTCTGCTTAGTTTGTCTGCCAGTGTATTTAGTTTTCCTGGCAGGAACTGAGCCTATAGATGAACTTGGTAGCTCAAGGCTGTGTTCCACAGAGCCAAGACTAGTCTGCAGAGGGGGTAAGAATGGGTACCCCCCTGCTTGTTTATGTACCACATAGCAGTGGTGTTGTCCATCTTTACCATGAATTGCCCTGGAAGAATGTGGTCCTTGAAGGCTGCCAGAGTATTCTGTACAGCTAACATTTCTTTTTGATTGATATGCAGGTGCATTTGACTTGGGTTCCATTTGCCCTGATTGTACTTCCCTGTCAGGTGAGCCCCCCCCCCCATTGCATAGTCTGATACGTCTGTTGTTAGGGTTAGGGTTTGGGTGACAGGGACTACAGTGAATGGTAGTCCCTTATTTTGGTGGCAGGCCTCTGCCCACCAAAGGAATTCTAACCGTAGGTAAGGTATGATAGGAACCATTGCTTCTAGATCCTGAGAATGTTGCCACCATAGGCTTTTTAGATACCATTGTAGTTTCCTCATATGCAGTCTTGCATATGGAATTAGTAGAATGCACAAGGCCATAAACCCCAAGGCTTGTAGTATTTGCCTTGCAGATAGCAGGGTTTTTGTGGCCACTAGTTTGAAGTAAGTTGTCAAATGAATTTGTTTCTCTGGCATGAGGAATATAATTTGTTAACAGGGTACCAGCTGTGATTTCTTTTCATTTATGGTGTACCTCAGACAAGTTAACACCTTTTGTACAAATACCAGATGATCCAGAAGTATGTCCTGGCTTTCTGCCTGAATTAGACAATCGTCCAGGTATGGGTATATTTGAATATTTCTTTGCCTGCAAAATGCAATGACTGGAGCTAGGCACTTTGTGAATACCCTGGACGCAGTAGATAAGCAAAAGGGCAGTGCAGAGAACAGACAGTGCATGCAGTCTGCTTTGAAGCATATGTATCTTCTGCAGGATTCCCTGATTGGGATGTGCAGGTAGGCTTTCTTTAAATCCAGTGTTGCCAGCCAGGCATCTTTGCCTATCATGGGAAGCAACTGGTGAAGAGTTAGCATCTTGAATTTTGGAATCACCAAAAAGGTGTTTAGGATAGACAAGTCCAGGATAGGACGCCATGAGTTGTCTTTTCTGGGTACCAGGAAAAGTCTTGAGTAGAAACCTTGTCCCTTTTCCTCTTCTGGTACAGTCTGAATAGACGGGTGTATATCACATAATCGAAATCCCAAAACATCGAACACCATAAGCTCGAACTTGGAATGTCAAAATGTGATATAATCGAAAGCTCAGAACAGCAGATTTTTTTCCCAGGGAAAAAATTTGCTGTTCCGAGAAACACACACAACACAAGCACACCAAAAAAACAGTAATCCAAATATATACACTTAAAATCCTACTTCTAACCCTACACTAAACCGTACATAGACTACTATCTATCCACTTACCTTAACCCAAACCCTAACCCTAAGGTCTGTAAATATCACACACTCACCTTACCCGCTCCCTAACCCTAATGTCTGTAACTATCGCACACTCACCTTACCCGCTCACTAACCCTAATGTCCCTAACTATTGCACACTCACCTTACCCACTCCCTAACCCTAAGGTCCCTAACTATCGCACACTTACCTTACCCGCTCCCTAACCCTAAGGTCCCTAACTATTGCGCACTCACCTTACCCACTCCCTAACCATCCCATTCTCACACTCACTTTAACCGGGTCCGTTCACACACTTACCTTAACCCAGTCTGTAACCTTCGCACCACGGTGGAGGAAATAGTGAAGCGGCCGAAACAGCCCACCGAATGCTTTCCCTGGGAAAGAATTTGATGTTCTGCAGCTTCGCTATTTTCAGCATTTGCTGTTTTGGGTTCAATATTATAACATTCGACACTTTACAACTTCAATGTTATAATATAGACCCAAATAGCCTTTAATCTTAAGAGAGAGAGTACTTGCTTTTGAGCCTCTGCCCACTGATTTGGGGTTGATCTGGCCAATTGTTTGGGGTTGGTAACGTGTGGAAGTTAAATCTGTATATTTGGGAAACTATGTTTAAAACCCATTTGTCCTGGGTAATGAGTTTCCAGTTTTTTGCTTGCAGAGCAATCTTTCCCCCTAAAGGAGCAGCCAGTTGAGAAGTGCTTGGAAGTTTTAAAGTTAAGTCATTGAGACAGCTTACCATAGGGGGGAGTCTTACTACTCCCTGTTTTGGAAGTGGGATCCCCCCACTGCTGAGTCCTATGCATACCCTGGGACTGAGGCCTGGGTGTTCTGCTGGTTCTGGGTTTGAACTGAGATGGCCTGGAAGCGGCAGAAAAGGACCAATTTTTTGAGGGCCAATGCCTACTAAATCTAGGAGGCTGCACTTGTAAGAAATCTTTAACAGTTTGCATAGATTTAGCTTTTTCCTCCATCTTTTTAAGAACTTCTTCTACTTTGTCACCAAACAGGCGGTCTTGATTTAAGGGAGCATACAGCAATTTAGTTTTAACATTATCTGGCAAAGATTGCTCCTTAAGCCAAGCACACCTTCTAAGTACAGACCCGGTGACAGCAGCCCTGCAGGACGCCTCTAGTGAATCAAAACCACATTGCAAAGTATGTTTTCCAACCTGTTCAGCAGAATGCATTAAATCCTGTAAATCCTTATTTTCAGCACAATCAGGAATCAACATCATTTTCTGTTTAAGCAATCCAGTAATATGTTGCTGATACTTTAACATATGAAACTGGCAACTTAAGCCCTGATGGCCAACGTAGCAGAGGTGTATACCTTCTTACCCCATCTATTCAGGGACCTGGAATCTCTATCAGAGGGGGTAGGATTTTTGGCAGTAGTAGCCTTAATGCCCTTGGGTCCCTGTGAAATGGTCTCAGGATCTGCAGTAAGATTTTTAAAAAGGAACTTGTGAGACTCAGGAACTCTGTAATATCTATCAGGTTTTCTGGGAGCAGGAAGTAAAGAGTCAGAGGCCAATCTAGATTCCAAAAAGGCATCGTCAACCATGTCTAGCACAGGAGGGCTAGATAAAGGTCTGTGTTGGGGCAGGAGTAAGAAATCTCTGAACCTCTTTTTAGAATCAGAGTAATCCTGGCTTTCCCAGTGAAAATGCTCCCTAAGAGTGTGCAAGGTTTCAGCAAAAGAAAAATCCTCTGGGGAGAAGCAGAGGGAATAGAGTCCTCTGCATCAGAATCCTCATAGGTAGATAAGGGTAAAACCTGGTCCTCAGAGGAGACAGAAATTTCAGAATCCTGATCAGAAGTATCATAAGCAAATTCAGTCCTAGGTCTCTTAGAGAGGGAAGGTTGGCTTCCCCTGATTAAATTAATAAGGTCTTCAGCCATTCTTATCATTTGTTTTTTAGGCATAGAGGCCTGACCATGCGGTCTTGGCATTGGTTTCCTAGGCATGGTTCAAGTTTTAGGCCTAGAAGAAGAAGAAGATGACGTTGGTTTAATATGCAAGTCAGTAGGCCTGAATACACCCTCAGAAGCTGGTGCCTGCACAGCGGCTCTGGACCCATCCAAGGTAGAGACATCAGCAGGTTCCACAGTTGAAGCATCTTGCGGCATACCGGACTCCGAATGGGTCTTGGTAGAGGCCTGCAAATCTGAAGTAGCAGGTATCCGGGGCTGCAAAAGCACCTCACTGAGTACTGGTGAACTGGTGACTAGCTTAGGAGAAGCGTCGTCGGCAGCCTTGGACCTAGGTGGCCTGTCTCTGTCTTTATCTTTGTGTTTTTTCAGAAAGTCAGTAGTAGGGTGGCTTTCCGAAGACATATCTGGTCAGGGCCTAGGCAAGGAATACAGTATGAATGAAAATCTTTATGAGGTATTTGCTTTCCACAAGAAATACAATTATTGACTTTTACTGACATCGGTTTAGAGCAAGAAAAAGTTTCCCCAATGGGGTACTTAGCTTTAGTTGAAGAGTTCGGTTCTGAAACTCGAAAACGAAAATTTGCGAAATGCTTCTGCTTCGGGCATCGCATGGCAAGAAAGACTGATGTAATGGTGTTGGCTGCATGCTTTATACCCCTGACTACCTGATGTCAAGGAAGATGAGACAGCAACCGACGCAGGACCCAAGACTTTGATAATCAGGCCAACTGAGGGCTACTGAAAGCAGATAACCCAAATGTGATGACTGCAACAGTGAAACATGAAGAACGTCAAATAAACTGCACAAAACATTCGTCAGCACAGTGGTGCAGTAGTTTATGTTGCTACCTCACTATACTCCCGTTTGGTTCTTGTCTGGAGTCCCTTCTGTGTAGAACCTGTATTTTCTCCTTGTGTTTGCATGCATTTTCTTCTTGGATGTTTTTGTTTCCTCCCATGTCAGAAAGACTTGCAGCTAGCATTCGGTACCGTGTGTGTGTGTGTGTGTGTGTGTGTGTGTGTGTGTGTGTGTGTGTGTGTGTGTGTGTGTGTGTGTACATGCATTCGGGTGCATGCACGTCTGACAGAAATAGACAGTGTGTATGTACATCTTGCAATGGATTAGCAACCTGTCCAGAGTTAGGTCTTTGCCTTATACCCACCGAGTACTGACACAAGCTGCAGATTCTTGTGACACTGAATACATTAAGGAGAAGGTACTGAAAAAATAAACTTATGATTAAAAAAGATGGGCCACACAGTGGCGCAGAGGGTAATGTTATCACCTCATGGCAAGAGGTCCTCTGGTTCAATTCTTGGTTGTTGTGCCTTTTGTGTAGAGTCTGTATGTCTTCCCTTTGTTCATGTGGGTTTCCTTTGGGTGCTCCAGTTTCTCCCAAAGACATGCAGTAGGTGGACTGAACACTCTAAATTGGCCATAAGTGTGAGTGTGTAGTATGGAAAAACAGCTGCTGCAGAGTTAGCCACCACATACCTCTCAACTTTCCAGATTTTTGCCTCATATTTTTGGCCTGTTCCTCATAAAATTTTTGGTTTACTGGCAAATAACTGAAGATTGAAATAACTAAATAATGTTGTACATTAGAGTTTCAGACTTAATTTCCTTCAGAAAATGCATGCTAAGACAAATGCTGATATTCTAGCAACTTTCTAATCTAAGAGCAATGTTTAAAATCTGTCCCTATTTTTAGGCCTTTGTTCACCCATTATTCTAGGCTTTGTCCAGATTTCTTATACTAAGAGGTTGAGAGGTATGGCCACCAGACGATGTGAAACCTGACTCTAGATGATTGTCGCTGTTGAAGTGACACCCCAATCCCATGTGCAAAAGTGGTTGTGGATGAATAAATGGATGGATGGATGAATAAATAAAAAAGATAATGTTTAAAGTTTTATGGGGTTATATTCCTCCCACCTAAAGCAGTGAATTTTACTAGATTTCAGCTTTTCCTTAAATGTAGTGTCTGCTCATATACACCTGAAGGCTACCACCAAAGAGTAAATATATGCTATTAGTTTTATGTCTGTGTCAGCTTCCCTGAATGTTCTGTCCTTCGCTGTAGAAGGAGTCCAGTCACCAGATTACTTTATTCTGGGAGTGCCATAAATTCCAGACTTTCTAAGATGTGTAAGACTGTCATCTGTTTATCTATTCTCATTCTCTTAGTAGCCACTTAATCCAACTCAATGTTATTAAGGAGCCAGAACATATCCAAACACTCACTGTGCATAAGGCTGAGAAACTAATCCTGCACAGGGCACCAGCCCATTGAGCATATACAAATGCAGACACACATACCCATACACACACACACACACACACACACACACACACACACACACACACACACACACACACACACACACACACACACACAGACACACAGACACACACACACACAGACACACCACACACACACACACACACACACACACACACACAGACACAGACACACACACACACACACACACACACTCACACACACACACACACACACACACACACACACACACACACACATATGCTTTAACATGTGCATGGCAGGCACACCTGTAGACACTTTTAAAGGATTTTGACTTCATGTATGGCACACACGTTTGGGATGTAGTAACAGACTGGACCATCCTATAAAAATTCATGTGAAAAGACGATAGGTATACAGACCTCACATGGAAGGCACCCCAGACTAGAGAACCAGCTGTTGTGTGGCAGAAATGCTAAGCTCTGGACTACTGTGCCACCTATCTTACCTTCTTACTTAACCATGTATGAATGTTTTACTTATTATTTTAATACTTAGGATCTTATGATTATTTACTTTAAATTTAATTCCTGGTAAGATAAAAATCCTAACAATTTAATTAGGAAACAATGTGAATTTAACAAAAGTAACCCCAGGTAAACAAAGATTTTCTAATACTATGCATGGCACACATAAAATATCATCAAAAGACCATGCCCTGAATTGCAGCTAATAAGACTACAGTATTCACTGTGTAATGTCTAACTGTGGAATCCATTCTTTCTCTGATGCTTACCCCCTCTCCACACAGACAGCAGTAGGCTTTCCCCACCATAATGTAGGGTTGCATATCATGGTCTAGATTCTGTATCAAATAATGTGGTTCTAAAGGGTAGTTAGGATGCAGACGTGCTGGGGTAAAGGCCTGCCAATGGTAGCTCATTACATGTACAATTTGTAAATTGTTCTTTTTTATGAGAATGCATTATTGATGTTTCATCATTTTGAAACACACATTTTGTACAATGATTTGTACAATGATTCATATTTCAATGTATAAATAATTTTTATTGACAAGTATTATTTGTTAATTGCTTATCTTTTCTGCACTCACATACCCATAGGATGTGCTGCTCAGTCATTTATAAAACTAGTACTAGTCGAAACTTCATGGTAAAATACTTCATAAAATTTACAAAATAATAATATAACTATAACATAAACATTTAAAAAAACTACTTAGGCCCTTCTTCAATTAAAAATGGCTCTGCCCATATACTACCCCAAACTAAATCCTTTATCTGCATGTTTTAATTAACCTAACCAGTTCCTCCCCATAGACACAAAAATACCTAATCTTTAGATTTTCTCCCACACTTCGTACTCTCACCCCCCATCTTTCTATGCTGCTGTCTCATACACCCCCTCCGCCTCTGATACCTCATCTGCCTCACCATAGACATCCACTTTTCTCATCTCTCCTCCTCGCTCCTGTATCTGATGGCTATTTTAATCGTCTCTTCTATTTCTTGATCCTAAGTAAGATGACTCCATTAAAGTAATGCTGTAAAGATTATCAACCGCTGTATAACAAATGATATATTAATCTAATTGTACAACAATGCAAACTGGGTCTTCTGAATGATTGAGTTGTCTTGTATATATGAAGGATATTCAAACAATATAATGTCTGTAATATAACATAAACATGTAATGTAATGTCTGTATTGTCATATAAGTATGTAATGTAGAAATGTCTATGACTGTAATTCGTATTTTTGTATAATGTCTGTGGAGCTGTTCTCCCCGGGCCTGCACTGAAAATGGGCTACGTCCCAGTCATAGTTTCCCGGTAAACAAATGTTAAATAAATAAATAAATAAAACCATTTTATCCTAGGTTTGCATAGTTATTCTTGTATACTCGAACCATTCCCCATTATGCTGGGATTACAGCACATAGATGTTCTTATATAATGGAAATGTATATGCTGGGATTACAGCATACAGATGTTCTTGTATAATCAAAACTTGTCTCCTTATACTGGGATTGCAAGACATAGATGTTCTTGTATAATCATACCATGTCCCCATATGCTGGGATTGCAGCAATATTGCTCTTGTTTACTACTTTGGCCAGTAGCTACAAATTTTATTCACTAAAGCTTGAGATACAATCAGTCACTCAGCAAGAAATGTACAGAAATATCTGCTTTGCACTAATACAGAAATAAGAAAGGGTCTTGCAGCTAGCTGTAATAGTTATTGAAATGTGGCACATACCAGATTACTCACCGGCTCAGTCTTTTGGTTAACCTCCTTCCAAGTTTTGGTGAACAAGGCTGGCAGTCACCAGGGGGCTGAATTTCACAAGATATGCTGTAGCTAAAACATAATGAAAGAAGCAGTGATAAATGCCTTGTTTTTATTCTTTAAACAAAGTGAGAGATTTGGTGCTTTTTCTACACCAGCAAGAGATTTTCAAAATGCATGCTTTTAGCTTACACAAAGCCCACCATTAGTTGTAGCAGCCAAGTTCTGCAGAAAACAACCTTCTTACAGAAGCAAAATGAGGCTGTAAATAAAACTGTACACAAGGGTATAACAGTTCTTTTGATAACGGAATATGCAGAAAGATAAGAAAAGCAGTCTGTGTAACACTAGGCAGTTATAAATCAGATTAGTGATACAGGGTGCTCTTTTAAAATGGAAAGCTAACAGTAGGGGGCCTACAAATTATACGCATTTCATACTGAAAGGGCTCCTTAATAATACAAAGACAGAAAGAGAAAGAAAGAAAAAAAGAGTGTGTGTGCGTGTGTGTGTGTGTGTGTGTGTGTGTGTGTGTGTGTGTGTGTGTGTGTGTGTGTGTGTGTGTGTGTGTGTAAGAAACACACATACACAGATTCAAATAAACAACCCTCGTGTCAGATGTGAAATGATGGGACCGATTTTCTGAAGCATATATATATATCTGTCTAAAACCCTGCATTACTCTTTGGTGTATCTGTATTTATTCTCTGCCTTCAAGAGATATTGTGTACAAATGTGGACTTTCACAGACTTGTATCAAACTGTGACAAATATGTACTGTAATATGTACAAATGTGGAATTTTGTAGACTTATAGCAAGGTGTACCAAATATGTGCTGCAGCTTTAGCTGTAGAGCAGGTTGAACCTCAGCATCTTTGTTGAATTTGTGATTTTGGTTCTGAGACTGAAGATAACTGTTGCTATGGTTAGACTCAACTGCATGACTTCCTACATGTTCTGGGGAAGCAATTGGTGTTTCATTTGTAGAAATGGATTCCAAATACAGAAAAATGTAAACACTGACTTCTGAATGCATGGTCTTGATCATTTTATATTTTCTTAAGCTGCTATGGCAAACTGATATGAATGAATAGATGATCCTCTAAAATATAACTGTGGAGATGTTAAAATGTCTAATTCAGTTATTAGTAGGATGCTGATATATTTTTCTCCAGAATTTATGACTCTTCTCTGAATCAGATGTAACCCCAAATTAAACAGAGGGAGAATTGTACTCCAGGCAACTATAATACAACCTTCACCCCTTGGCCCCCACCTCACCAAAAATATGTTTTTGATCAATACCTTTAAGCCGTTTGCTGTCAGAATGTCATGGCTGCAACACAGTTTGACAAAATCATTGTCAAACTGCTTTCACACAAAACATATTATTATACAAACAGCTTGGAATTCTGGTCTGAGCAACAAAAGCATGATAGGGGCTGTTGTTGTGCTGTGTCTTTATCTTGTCTGATGATAATATATTACTATATTAAAAAAATGTAATTATTTTCAAATTCTGAAATATCAGCTCTGGCCAGGTTCAATAAGTGTTTCAACACATACATATGAGATGAAAAGAAATCTTGTTAACCATGGATCACTTATTTTTTGATAAGGCAAAAAGCTTCTATCCCCCCCCCCCCCAAAAAAAAAAAATATCTACTTCTTGAACTCCATCCTCTTTAATTTGTATTTAACTGTTTAATTGTTCACACAATAATAAGTTCTTTTCAGAATTTTTAATTGATGCTTCTTGTATTGGATATACGGTTCTGCATAGATAGTAAAAGAAAAAAACATTTTAGATTAATGCTGGTTTAGGTATTTTGTTTTTAAAACTACCCCAGCACTCAGGCAGTGTTCTATATGGTATGATAATTAACACTCAAACATTCTGACTAGGCAGAGCTTTCTGAATAGAAGGTAAATTTGGGAACAGACTGTGACGTCCATGCACTGGCCTAGTAATCAAGGAGCCTCAATCCTCACCACAAACACCAGTGAGGGGTTTCCACATTGGGAAGGATAACAAATACACACACAGTAAAGTACACTTTCCGTTAAGAGCACACAAAGGTCATAGTCAGTCTGAGGCTGATTATTCCCTTTCTCTCCAGATCCCCAATAAGACTCCCCACTGGCACAGCTATACAGGTCTCAGCCTAGTGGTCAAGCTAAAACTTCCATCACCATCTCTGTCCAACCAGTGCTTCGTGTCCCTGCCCAAGTAGCTGACACACACACACACACACACACACACACACACACACACACACACACACACACACACACACACACTTTAAGATATGAATTATATACAAACACGCAGACGCTCCTGGGGAAGGCTGGCACAGGTTCTCCAGCTATGCCCCTTCCTGTCAGTCTATACAGTAGTACCAACTGCCACCAGCCACTAATATCAGCTACTAATAAGGCCCTTACCAAAGGGTGACCAATTTCACTGTGTAATATTATTATCCACATAGCAAGTTTGACCCAGGGCTAAAGCTGTTGGAGTGGCTTGGCCAGTATCACTATATACATGCAATGTACTCTAGAGCTTCTACACAAAACAGCCGCAGTTGAAAGATTTAAAAATATTTAATAATAAATAATAAAAACACAAGACAATACTTCTTACTACACAGTGCTAGTCAGTTCAGAGATCACAGGAAAATGCTTAAAATAATACAACAGAATAGTTCTGACATCAATACAGAAAACAGCTAGACTAAACTTACTATTTTCTATCTATATCTAAGAGCAATCACAGTTCTAATAAAATTTACATATAGAGCAAAGCAGAGTACTGGTGAGTTGTTGTAAGCTTTAGACAAAATCCAAAATGCTCTCTCTGTCTCTGTCTCTGTCTCTGGGAAAGTCCTTTAAATTGATAATACATCCTGCTGACTCATTTTAGATTACATCATTCTTAACAATTCTCTGGTTTCCCAAGCTAACAGAAACTCTACACTAACATTTCTTAGTAAGCTTCCACCTGGTCAGGAAACCACAGTAATTAAAGACATTCTATATGTAAAATCTAGCAATTAACTCTGGTCTCAAAACAATACAAAGAATCTGCTGCTTCAAGACCACGGCTCCGAGTTTGAGATCAAACAGTCATACAAGGCTTGACGTATCAGCTTTCTTCCAGCAGAGTGCTCTGTTTTTACATTTTTGACGTTCAGCATTTAACACAATTTTCTTCCATTTAAGAGAACAAGCCTGTGGCTCATATTAATATTTACAAATGACAGAATTATCTACAAAATTCTATCTAGCTAGGCTGACAGCCTTCACATATCTTCATACAGAGTACTTTCTACTGGCCTCCCCCTCCCACCAGAGACTAGAAGTGGACTTTTGGGTGAGGTCAAACCTTCAATTTAGTATCAGAGCAAGACCAGGTTGGGGAGGGACCACCCAGAGAGTATAAAGATAAGGTATATATACCCGAGGTAAGCCACTTTTTACTCTGGTGAAGCAAGCAGTTGACTTTTTTTTGCAGTTAGAGAAATTCAGTGGCAGAGGTTCCATTCAGCCAAGGCCTGGAATTGTAGAGGTAAGGTATAAGAGGACAACACCCAGCTGGACAGGGTGGTATAACTGTTTTAATTAGAATGAAACCAAGTAAAAGAGTTGTTGCTAATCATAGTGAAACAATGTAGTTATCCTACCTGGTGAGATAATTAGCAGTGAATTTCAAATGTTTGCTATTAAGTGGCTTGTTTGTGAGTGGCTGATCAGGGAGGCTGTTTGAATAAACTTGAGCATTGCAGGTGGATGTGTGGGACTGAGCTTTTTTATTGAGAAATAGTGGTGTTGGGACTATGAGAGGGGGCAAAAATATAGTATGCTGTAGCTTTAAGTAAAACAGCAACAGTTTAACTTAGAATTATTGAGGTTTCAGTTTTGTGTTTGCAGTGTGATGATATTAATGCATAAAAGGTCAATTTTGGGGGGATTTGGGGGAAAAGATGGCTGTGATGGTGCATTAGGAATGGCTACAGCACCCACGGAGACAGAACTAGTGTTTATGTGTTTGCAATAAACTTGAATACTAACAGCATAATTACTGGTAGAATTTGGTGCAATTCTGTTACAACTTGGAATCATGTCAGTTTTTTGTGTAATTAGTGCCCTTAGAATATGTTTTGCATTTGTGAGCTGTGGCTATGATATTACAGCAGTTATTTTTTGTTAACTGTAAAAAACACAGCTTTTTTTCTCTGTGTGTCTCTAATGGTAGCCACCATCTTGGATCGCAAAATGTCTGACATAATCAGGGTTAAAGGGAAGTATTCATGTTTGATATTTACATGGAAAATAACTTGCTATATTGGAGAAAGAACAGTCTAAAGTACTGCAGAAAGAAATGCTACAAGAAGTGGTGGAGGTTAGGTATAGGTCAGCAAACATCTTCAAAACATGCTTCTGCATAGCTGCAAATGTAGTTCATATCATTATGTGCTGAGATGGCATTTCCTGCTTTGCTTTGCTTTATGTTAAAGTAGAGAAATATGAGTAGCTTTAGTATCTTCCTCAGTGGGGCTTTCAGTTCATGTATACACACATGTGCACATCCACGGTGCACATGAGCTATCTGGCACTGTATGCTTGGCAGGGCAGGAAAGTACTTTACATCACTGTGAGCTAAGATGGATTTATTTTGTTTCATTTTGATTTGTTCCAAGAGTAAATTAAAAGTAGCTTTAGTATCAGCATCTGAGAGGTGGCAGTTTATAGGCTGCATCGTAATATATACTTATAGATTTATATTATAATACTTGTGAAATAAAGACAAGAGGTTCATAGGTTCATAAGTTCATAGCAGGTTACTAGGCTAATGGCCATAGGCCCTTTACAAGCCTAGCCATGTTATACCAATGTTCCCTAATTGACCTTGGTTAAATGGCTGTTATTCACAGAGCACGTCTATGATCAGCCCAACTGCGCCTGTCCATGAGGGACATAGGTGCCACCCCAGGGGTGAATTTACAGTCTCTCATCCAATTGTCTAGGTTGTGCTTGAATAGAGTCATTGAGGAGCTCTGCTTCATGTGAAGTTGGAGTTTATTCCAGAGGAGTGCCATCTGTCTCTCTGACATGTTCTGTTAATATCACAGGCTAGGCTGAGATTCCTGGTGTGAACAACTCTTGTCCCATTTGATTTGTGGATGTGCAGCATTTAGGGCAGGGTCAGAGACTGCGCTATAGGACAGGCGCAAGTCACCTCTCAGCAACCTGTAGGATACATAGTACAGTGACAGGGCTTTCAGTCTTTCAATGTAGGTCATGTTTTGAAGACCCTGAATTTTCTTGGTGAGAAACCTCTATGGTCTCTCCTGCTGCTGCAGGTGTCTGGTGAGGTACATGCAAAAGGGTGCATTGTACTCTATTAGTGGTCTGATGAAGGTAGAGTACAGAGGAGTTATAACATCTTTAGTCTTGGATGCAATGCCCTTACTTATGAGTTGAGCAATGTAAAGGGCTTTCCTTACCACTGTGGACACATGGTGATCAAAGTTTAGATTGTTATCAACCTGTGTTCCCAAATCTCACACCACTGGTTTTGAGCTTAGTGTTGCTGTTAACATTGTAATTTGCAGGGACTTACTCTTTGCCAAAGGAGATAATGATGCACTTTTTTGCATTTAGTTTTAGTCTGTCGCTTTGGCAGCAATCATTTGTCTGTGTTAGCCCCTTTTGTAATACGTTAACATTGTTTGGGGACTCAGGGATTGCGCCCAGTTTGCAATCATCAGCAAACTTGGTAAGCCACAGGGGATCTACTTTCATCTGGACTTCTGAGAAATACATTACAAACAGTAGTGGGCCCAGCACAGATCCTTATGGTATGCCACTGATAACTGGTCTACTGGTAGAGGTGGAATCCCCAACTCTAACAGTATGCGTTCTGTTGGTGAGCCTAGCATGGGTTAATCTACAGCTGGGAAAGTTTCCTCAATGATAACTGAGTGAGGGATTGTGTCAAAAGCCTTGGCTAAGTCAGGATAGGCAGTATGTACTGTTCTGTCTTCATCCAGGGCTTTGGTGACATTCTCAAGGAAGTCCACCAGGTTCAGTAAGCATGATCTACCCTTATCAAAGCCAAACTAGGTCAGGTCAAAAGTTTGAAGGTTGCCTATGGCCTTGTTGATAAGGTCCATGATGATTATTTATATGGCCTTGCAGATGAAACTGGTCAGACTTATAGGTCTATAGTTCCCAGGGTCAGTTGATGGACCCCCTTTATGCAAGGGGATTACTGTTGCTGTTCTCCACTCTGCTGGAACAAAGCCAGTGCTCAGGCTGATGCTAAAGACAGTGCCAAGCAGTCCCACTAGGTCTTATTTTAGATTGTTTAGTAAGCAGCCTGGGATGTTATTTGGTCCCATTGGTCCCATAGAGGCTGTGTTTTTGATCATGGAGAGCAGGAATATGACCTTCTCTTTGGAGACACTAGACAGAGGACTGGTGTCAGGTATGCTGTGAGGTATGGCTGGTGGGGACAGGGGAGTGAAATTTGCACTAAATCTGTCAGCTAGCAGGTTGCAACTTCCTCAGGTTCTGTATGAGAGGTAATGTCGACTATAAATTTGACACATAGTTGGGCGTTCCCTTTTTAGATTTCGGATGTAGCCAAAGAATGGTGAAAGAATATCGCGGCTGAAAAGCACATCTGGGCCAGCACACCCACAAGATTAACACCCAGTTAAGACAATAAATTGAGGTCTTATCCGCCTGAGTAGATGGTAGCTCAGGTGTATGGAAAAGATCCCACAACGCTTATTGAAAAAAGAATAGGGGAAGCTCCCAGTGTCCATGACAATAAGACAATTGTCTAGTGAAAATAAGTTGGTCAATAAATAGTAAATAAAAATTAATAAAGCAATATTTGTATGTATGGCTCCATACCTATCATAACAGTAAGACTTTCCCAAAAAAGAAAAAAAAAGAGAGGAAAGAAGAAGAAACAGGGGAAATTAAGGTCTTATCCGCCTGAGTAGATGGTAGCTCAGGTGTATGGAAAAGATCCCACAACGCTTATTGAAAAAAGAATAGGGGAAGTTCCCACTGTCCATGACAATAAGACAATTGTCTAGTGAAAATAAGCTGGTCAATAAATAGTAAATAAAAATTAATAAAGCAATAAAATAAAATAAAAATATAAGTATATATACTGATGGTTGTGAGATGTGGATAAGAGAGCAGCGGTAGCAGGACAGCACAAGGGGAGTTGTACAGTTGTTGTTTGCAGTACCACAGAAGATTACATTTGGGCATAAGGAATGAGATATATATATATATATATATATATATATATATATATATATATATATATATACACACACACAATAGATAGATATGTATAAATATTTATGGATCTACTTTAAAAACAATGAAGATCAGAACACCGACGTTCATTTTGCCAAACTGAAAATACCCGAAACCTGACATACATGAACGCCAAAGCTTTCCCAGGGTAAGTACTTGCCCAAACGTAAACTAAATACACACCAAAGTAATTAAAACCCACCCAGGTGGAGGTATACGCACCACCAACACCCCTAACTATATATATCAACTGTGGGACTGCACTACAATGGAGAAAAAAGCATGTTGGGCAAGTGTTTTTTTACCCTAGGAAAGCTTCACCATTCAGGTATGTCAGGTTTCGGTATTATCAGTCTCATGAAAATGAACATTGGTGTTCTGACCTTTGTTTTTTTTTTTAAAGCAGATCCATATATTTATGTATGTATATATATATATATATATATATATATATATATATATATATATATATATATATAAACACACACACACACACACACACACACACACACACACAACCATACCGCTCAACTGGACCTCAGGTTTAACCTTGCTTCTCTTAGATTTACAATGTTCCTCTTATAGTCAAACATGTTTATGGATAGATACCTTATTAAAATGCATAAACTAACCCTATACAAAGATTCACTACCACAAACTATATAGGGTCTAGTATATAATGACATTGTATTATGAAACTATAGCAAAGTGCTACTCTTTCTGACCCTCTGCTATGATTTTTAAAGACCAGTTCTATGAATTTTAATGCATGGAAATTGCAAGATATGTACAAAGTACAAAGAGGAGATTCTAGCTTGTGGAATGATAAATAAAAAAGAATAATTATTAACTATAGATAATACAAGAAGACACGGAGAACCCATCACACTCATAGTAGGGACACCTTCCCAGGGTTTATAGGTCCGGGAAGTAGGCTGGGGTGGTATGCTAATCAAGCACTGGGTTATCCTCTACCCGTCACCTTTCACACCTCAGTATGTATGGCTCCATACCTATCATAATGGTAAGACTTTCCCAAAAAAGAAAAAAAAAGAGAGGAAAGAAGAAGAAACACGGGAAATAATTTCTTGAAGAAACCCTTTAAATATATATCTAGAATTATTTAACTGAAATTAAGTATGTATGCTATAGTGCTTGAGAGAATTGCAGATAAGTATGTATACTGCTGATTGTTACATACGATCAGATAACACTGTTTGTAGATGTATACAGATATGTGTGCAACCAATAATGCCCAACAAGGTGTGTGTTATTCTGGAAATACCACACACCCAGGGGTGTTTTGAGGCCCAGTGTCAAAGGCGTAGAGCCTCTACACCCCTAGAAGGGCATTATTTCCACAACAACACACACCCTGGAGGGTATTATTACACTTAAAGAATAGGATGTCTCATATTTTTGTATTATTACTATACATATATATATATATATATATATATATATATATATATATATATATATATATATATATATTATTCCGGAAAATGTTGATGTCATCCAAAAAACGGACGTACATCACCCAACACCCTAAAAATTCTGAGTTAACGACCACAGAATTTTCCCATTGAGCTAACACAATGTTGACAA
This sequence comes from Protopterus annectens, assembly GCF_019279795.1. Lineage (NCBI taxonomy): Eukaryota > Metazoa > Chordata > Ceratodontiformes > Protopteridae > Protopterus > Protopterus annectens. Next base: position 1,764,010,766 of record NC_056743.1, read on the forward strand.
AAGCCAGGGCACAAGTGGCCCCCATGGCCACCCCTTTCTTTTGCTTAAACATTTGATTTTCAAAAATTAAAAAAAATGTTTTCAAGGATGGCCTCCATTAATGCTCTAATGGTGAGAATTTTATCATGGTCAAACCCTGAGTTGATACATAGGAAGTCATAAAACATTTACAAGCCTGCTCCATGTGGGATGACTGAGAATAAATCAACCACATCGATGGTTACTAACAACAAATGATCTGAATATAACAGAGATGACCTTTGATAAAAAATCCCAGCAATCCTTGTATACATGTTTATATTTCTTCAAGACATCCTTAGTTTGAAAATCTACATATTTAGCAAGAGGGAAGCTTTTGGAACCCTCGGCATCCACAATTGGTCTCAGTGCGGGGGGGTCATTGATATTTTTGTGCACTTTTGGGATTCCAAAAATGGTAGGGGTCCTTGGATATGTAACTTTTACAAACTCATATTCTGGTAACCAACTCTGATTGTTGAACAATAATTCATTCAATAAGATATCAATCCTTTGGTATGCAATATGTTTTTCATTAACAGAAACTTCATCATAAGAATCTGTGTACAATATCCCAAACATCTTGTTTGTATAGTCTTTGGTATCCATTATAACTAGCCCCCCACCTTTGTCAGGTTTCATTGTCCTCAAATGATTCATACCAACTATAGTCTTAAAAAGCTTATTTTGTGCAGAATTCATGTTAGAGGGATGATGGGCTCAGGCAGAGTAAAGCTTCCTAATATCATTTTCACATAACTTTTCAAAAATGCTCACCAGGGGGTGTATGAGGGATTAAAAGTACTAGGGGAACTAATTGAAGGTTGACTGGTGACATTCTGCTTTTCAGAATAAGTCTTCAAATTTACTTTTCTTATGAATAGCGTAAGCTGTATCAGGGTTTCTTTGATAGTACCCTTTCTCAGGGCACAAACATAAAAAGTTCAAATATGTCCACCCACTCTATTGCAACTTGGGTACTACTTAGATTGTATATCTTAAAGTGTCCCACTGTGTTTGAAACTATTACACATTTGTCCTGGTTACTGTCTACCAATGATTGTATCTCCCCCTCTTTCTGCCTCTCTCCCTGGTCCTCCCTCTCCCAGTCTGAAATCCCCATTGCTGTCTGTTGTCTATTTCCTGTCCATTGGAATTCCCCTCCCTCTGGTTCATAAATCATCCAGACCTCCTTGGAGGGGGGTATTTCTAAAGGGGTGTTGTGTCTTTCATCTATTTCCCCTGATTCATTGTTTTCACCCTCTATTGTAGTAAATTCTACATTATTGTTTTTGCTGGTCTCTATAGTCAAGTTATTTACTGCTGGAAGTGGATACGCTTTACCCATTTCATAATCTTTTTTGTCTCTTAACAGTTTTTTAGATTTCTTGGTTTTCAAGTCATAAATTATTTTGTCAATTTCAAAAACATGGCTCTGTGCACATAAACGTTGCTCTCAAATAACAAATCAGCTTGAATACTGTTATTTAATATAACTATAGAGTCACTCAATGCATTAATTTGTCTTTCATTGTCTCTTATTAAAAATTCCAAAAACTTACAACCCTGTTTGTTGAATAAGGTAAGTAACTCACGATGCAAGATGGAGTAATGAACCAAACCCGTTGAGTATTTCCATAGCCTCAACCCCTTTGGCACCTGTCCTCTTTTGAGGCATTCGCTTAGATAGCAGTTCTTGAGTTATAATTCTCTAAATTTGAGGGTTTTCTGCTTTAATGTTTTAAGTTGATTGTCCAAACTGCCCAAATCAATTTGGGCACTGTCTGAACCAAATGAACTATTCAACCCTTCCTGTAACCAAGCATTAAAGGAAAAAGCATCATCTCAATCAATAACCAATCGCGAATGGGTTTCCATCATAGTTCCTCTTGCAGGGCCGAATCACCTGCTATCCAATTGCACCATGGGATATGTAGTTCTCTGCACCAGTGTAATACCCAGATCTTCAGGAGTTTGTGAATGATTCTTGTTGGTAAACGAGTCAGTTTCTTGGTGATTGAGTGCCAAACAATTTACTGTAAGGGAAAATCTCAGTCATTTGGCATCAGCTTGCTTTAAGATCTTCCTATCATATTTTCTGTGCACATAGGCTTAGAGTTTCCAAAGAGTGCTAACATATTTCAGAATGTTCTTATTTTCATTTATTTACACGTTTGTTAACCAGGTAGGCCCACTGGTTTAAGAATATTTTTCTGGCACAACCTGGGCCTTAAGGCAAACTAAGACAGTATTTTACAAAGGGTGAAAAACAAAAGTAGCAAAAATTTAATTTCAATAGACCCAAAATTGTACAGTTGCATATATAATGCAGTAATTACTATAAGCTGAAATATAAAAAAATAGTCACTATGTAATGACAACATTTTAAAAGAAATGGAAACTGAATTCTTGAAAATTTATGAAAGCAAAGGATAGTGAAACACAATAAGTGATTGTGAAAAGCAACGTGGGAGTTAGGGGTAGAGTGTTAACATTATGAAGTATTACTGTTAGAAAGCAATAGAGCATAAGCAGGGAGAAACCTAAGTTAAACTTTAGTAATGGAATAAAACAGGATGAGATAATGGACCATAATGGGAGTAGAATACTAAGTGAAAGGAGAAGAGGTTATACATACTTAATATAAACATAGTATGCACACCATCAGAGGCCTGGCACAGGTACTAATGCACGGGGTCAGGGGGTGGGGGACTGAATTAAAATGGAGATTTGGAATGTCAAGGTGCAAGATATGGAAAAAGGGATAAGTCATGCCTATAATTACAATGCAAAGAGTTAATCAAGGTTTTATGGACAGTAATAGTAGCAATGCATCTTTGGCCATAAGCAGTAAGTTAGCCATGATTGTTGAATCAGTAGCACTGGGATTTTTTTTCCGGGAGTTTTCAGTCCTGCCCTAAAGTAATGGAATATAATGTTCTGAGGTATTTTGTTCCAGTATTGCGGTGGTGGTGCTGCGGTAGCGTTGTCGCCTCACAGTTAGACGTTGCCCGTTCGATTCTCAGTTAGAGTGTCTTCTGTGTGGCGACATGCTTGAATGGGCGTTCCTTCATTGAAGATTATGCGTTAGGCCTGGCAAGCCAGCACGTCAAAATCTACTGCCAATCATTAGCAGACCGGAGTTCCGCTGTGGCGACCCCTAACCGGGAAAAGCCGAAAGAAACAAACAATTCTGTGGTGCAGTTTTGTAAAGGATATTTTGGCAATGGCTATGGTATGGGGCAGCCTGATAAGGGCACTGCTGTCAGTGTTTCTGAGGGAATGGGATGTGTCTCTGTTATAGAGGAATATTTTATTCAGGGATCAATAATGTTCATTCATAAATTTAAAGGTCGGGTGAACAGAAGAAAGGAAGTTGTAACTTCCACTGGGTGCCAATTGTGTTTTTTCACTGTGTTGTAGTGGGGCTCCCAAGAGACAGTGAAATTAATAGATCTTGCAATTTTATTTTCTGTCCTGTGAAGTAGTTGTGCATCACAATGGGAGTGTAATGCTATGTGCAGCATGTAGTTTTCTAACCTAAGGATTACAACACCGAGGGCTAATTCTCACCTTGATACTTTTCTTGGAAAATGGAAGTGGAATATTTTGTAGGCAGATCTGAGCTGTTTACCAGGGTTTTCACATGATGTAGAAAAGAAAGTTGTATTTTTGCTGAGTGACAAACAGTATGGGGTAGTAGGGTGGGTCAACTATGGAAACGAGTAATGTTAAGACTTTTGATTGTCACAAATAGAAGATGTGTGGATTTTTTTTGTATTTAGATTCAGTTTATTAGAACATAACCAGCTCCAGACTACTTTAAAGTCATTTTGTAATAAGTTGTGGTTTAATTTTGTGATACTGATGCCCCAGTGATAATATCATCATCATACAAGATATTATAAGTCTGTTAATTTAGGTATGTCCCAAGTGAGGTTGTTAATGAATAATGAGAAAAGCAGTGGACCAAGCACTGACTTCTGGGGCACAGCCATGTAGGAAGGCACAGGGTTAGTGACTGTCTTATCAGTACCTGTAATTAAATGTTCTGTCCATCAGATAATTTTGAAGCCAGCTGCAGACTTCCTCAAAGAATACGCATTTCTTAAGCTTTTGCAGCATTGTGCTATGGTCAGCACATTCACAATTGTTTTTGAGACCTATGAACACAGCCCCGTAAGCTTTCCATCTTCAGTGTTATTGAAGACAGTGTTGGTTTGCAGGATTATAACATCTGATGTGCTACACTTTGGTCTTAAGGCATGCTTCTTATCAGTGAGAATGTTGTCCTGAGAGACATAATTTAAGATTTGTTTATATGTTATTTTTCACAGTTTAACTAAAAAGTCTGCATTGGCTATCAGCTGTTTTGAGGAAGTAACATTTGGTAGTTGTATTATAGCAGCTCTCTCAAAACGTTTAGGAGCTAGATTTTTCGGTATACATTCATTTGGGTATCCCCACCAACCTTGAATGGGTGTAGCGCCGAATTGGAAAGTCAAATTTCAAAGTGGTGAACGGTCAGAATGTCATACAAAACATTGAATGCGACATTTCTGACCGCTCTACCACCTAAACAAGTGCTACCATAGGTCAAAGGGGGGGGTGGATATTGTGTGTTTCACATATCTCCAGTTTGCAATTGTGAGAACTTGCTGCGCTGCTTTCGAACATTTTCCGATCGGCCATCCACCGGCTGATCAAATGAATGTACAGCAGATTTTTCCATAGACAAAAGATAAAAATGTGAGTTAGTGACCTTGCTACCTGGTTTCTTCCTCTTGTAAATAGAAGTGGGTATAATATGTAAAAGTGTGTTATTGTTGAAGTGTCAGAGACAATTTTGCTAAGCTGGTCCTGGACTTGTTTTTTAGTAATGGCTCTAAAGTGAAAATAGGGATTGTCGAGATCACCATTGCATTGGTTCCACAGGGGTCAGCATGGTGATCTGGTTGAATGGTGTTTTGGAGTGCTGTGGTGTGTTGCCTATATTATGATTCATGTATTGGTTTATTTGAGGTGTTATGTGTCAAGCACTCTACTTCATTTTAGACATATTGACACTAGATAACTTTTCAACCATGCTCCAAAATTGTTTTGGGTTGTATATTTGGGATTGTTCTATCTTTCTGAGGTAGTTAGACTTAACTATGTCAGTGGCAGTTTGCACAGCTTTACTTAAACTTGTGTGTAGTCGTTACTTGCTTGCTGAAGTGTTGTTCCATTATTTCCATGCTTTACCTCTACTTTTAAACAGTGGGAAATATTAAGACGTTAGCCAGGGAACCTTAGTAGCATTTAATCTTGCTGCTATTGGATGAAGTGCATTTTGTATTGGAGTCACTGCACTAATGAATATAGAAAATGCCTCGTTGAGGCAACTAGAAGAATAGAGTGGATTCCAGTCAATTCCTCATACTTCCCACAAAGGGTGTCTGCAGAGCTTTCTCGACTTGTCTGGTGGTTATACAGTTGTGTGGTCATTTGCTTAGTCTAAGCTACCAAGTAATTATGATTAAACACTGATCACCTAGAGAGTTAGAGAGGACCTGTACTGAGTTGCATCTATCTGCAAAGTTAGTGAGAATAATGCCCTGAAGGGTATAATTATTGGAATAAGTATTTAATGTAGTTCTTGTAGTAATTATTCATGTAAGATTTCTGTGTAATAACATTGTGAAATTTGTTTTTAAAATAGCCACGGATGTCTAGATTGTGTTTAGTGATGGGATGATTCAATCTAAGAAGCTCTCTACCTGTGCAGTAGTTGTAGGATGTGGAATAATAATGGTTGAAATTCACAGACACCAACCACAAACTGTAAAATCCACAGTAAAAAGCAGCAGGACTCAGAAACAGCAACTAGTCTAACTTTATTCACTAAAACAACCACAATTGGTGCTTTAGTCTGTACTAAACAAACTTCATCAGATGAGATTCACTTGAAGAATCCACCATATTTAAAACACATCCCATCATCATGTGACTTCCAAAGTATCACATTTAAAGAGCCCACACACAATTATAAGAATTGAAAAATACGTAACATAATACTAACAGAACCACTTAAAAACATACTTAAAAAAGATAAAACAATGAAAGAAATGACTAAATAGCCGTTAAAATAATTATTAACACACACACACACATATATATATATATATATATATATATATATATATATATATATATATATATATATATATATATATATATATATAAAAACACTCATCTCTGAAACAGATATGTCATTTAAGCCTGGACTCACACTTGCATTACATTTCAATTGCCACAGCAGTTCCTTTTTTAGCAAAATGCAACCCCAAAGGACTGCCCCTTGGATTTTCAATCAACTTCTCAAAAACAACAAATGTAAAACAATGTGTAGGATGCTATTTAATGTGCCTAGCCAAGGCTTTAGTTTCTTGTACTTTAAAAATGGCATACACATGTTCCTATATCCTATCTTTTAACACCCTTTCAGTCCTGCCCACATAAAAAGTGGTGCAAGACTCACATAGGGTTGCATACACCACCTTTTTGTATTGCAGTTATAATTATCTTGCATTTGATAACAAATGCCTGGGTACATTTTATATAGGGGCAAGCTCTACAAAACCCACATCTTTTCATAGTAAAATCTTGATTGTCTGAGGAAGAAATAACAGGCATTTCCAGGAAATCTTTTAAATTTTTACCTCTCCTGAAAATTATTGTTGGCTTGTCTCCTAACTTGCTAGCCAGATCATGATCTTCCCTAATAATTATTCAATTTTTCATAATTATTCTTCTAACCCCTGCTTTGTTTAAAGAAAAAGTGGTGATAATGGAACTCTTGTACGTATCAATCAGAGTGACAATAGTTCCACTTATTCGAGTCATTACATCAGGCCTCTCATTAAATGATGACACCCCCAGCCTACTTGACGGTGTCAACTGTGGCTTTATAATAGGCACAAATACATTATTCTGTCTTTTAATCATGACTACATCTACGGATGAATCAACAAAGGTTTCAGGATATCCGCATCCCAAAAACATGGATTTTAACAAAAAACATTCTTCCACAAATTCTTCATATGATGATGTCATTTGTGCTGCCCGAACCAACTGTCCTCTTAAAACTGCCTTTTTCTGCTGGAGAAGGTGATAACTTTCAAAATGTAAAAAAAAAAATTGAATATGTGAGCTTCCTATATATTTTAGACACCAAACACCCATTGGTGTCCTTTTCTAAGTGCCACATCCAGATATGCAATGGCTTGGTCATTCACCTCACTTGAAAATTTTAGAAAACCAGTACAGCTGTTGATGTATTTCTCGAAACTCAAAATTGTCTCCTGGTGCCCTGTTCATATGAGAAAAAACATTCTGATACCTAGTGTACATGGTCCAGAATTCTTTGAGCTACTGTTAAACAAAAATTTCTCCTCCCAGGTAATCATAGCTGCATTGGCATAGATGACCCCACAAGCTGCACCCATGGCCATACCTTTTGTTTGCAGAAAAAATGGTTTTCAAAAAATATGTAGTTTTTATACAAAACCAGTTCCATAAGATCACAAAGCAAATTAATTTTATCTTGATCCATATATATATATTTCTTAATAATTATTTTAATGGCTGCTTAGTATTTTTTTCATCAAATACCTTACAATAACTACTAAGATAGGAGATATTGTGTCACTAATCCTGTGGCAGCAGGTGTTAAGTGTAGGTGTGGAGTGTAGATGGTCTAGCGTTCTAATACAGGGTGTGAAAGTTTTTTTTTACTCTTGTGAGATTGTAGATTATAGCAATTAAGTGCAACATATACAACTGTTTTCTCAACCTTCTTGTTGTAATAGCTGCAAGTGTAGGAGAGCTGTATATATATGATACATTTGACTAGCCCATTTACCAAGTGCCTATATACCTCATAAGCTAGAATTTGCATTGTTCACCACTGTTTCTAAGTGCAAACTATTACACAAACACAGGGCATGCCAGTGTGTACCATTGCCTACCATGTTTGCGTGATTTTAAATGATGCACAGTGTTTTCAAATGTTACAAATCTAAAATGTGTGCACTCTCAGAAACATGAGATGTGCAATAGGTAGGAAACAGCAGCATATAAAATGCAATTGGTGGGAAATGCTCATTAGACATTGAGCTTGAACTATGGCAGCCATGTCTGGAGTTGCTGGAGAGGGTGTGTGCTTTTGGGTGCAGTGTTGAGGTGTCCATGAGTCCAACATTTTTGTTGGACCCCTAGTTAAGGGGCATTGTCCCAGGTTGCTGCAGTAGGAATATTCAGGCTCAGAATATGAATCTGTAGCCTGGAATAGTATTACCAGGGACTTAACCAGTGTGACAGGTATCCCCTGCACAAGTGAGCAATACAGACATCATTTTGATGACCTCTGGAGGAGGAAGTAGGATACCCTTGACCTTTGGATCAAGAAATTTTGGGCAAGAGACACCCCACAGATGTGTAAGTATCAATTTCAGTGAGTAATTGGAAGAGTTAAAAGCCATATATAGTCAAGACTGGTATTCATAATGGTGTTCTCTTCTGTTTTCTCCACAGCTGCTGAGGAGAGAGTCTTGAATGTTCGGTCCCATGCCACATGTCTAGTAATGATACAAGAAGCATGTGGTATGTACACATCAGAACAGTACTGTCTAAATAGTAATTTAATAATAATAATAATTTGTATAGTAATTTTGTAGCATTAAACGTTAAGGACCGCTTAGCTAGGATTTGATAGAGTTGTATCAAACTGAGTATGCATATCCCAACTGTAAAATAAACTATGCATGCCTTATTCTGTAGTACAAAGCAATGGTGCCATATTCTCAAATAACAGTGAGCATGCATCTCTAAACTGTAAAAAGAAAGTATGCATGCAGTAGTCTGTGGGACAAAACAGTACATTATTTTAGCGTAGTCATTGGTTGTGGGTTCTAAATCCACACTTCCCAAATATACAATACTGTTAGGTTTTCATCATTATTGGAATGTAACTTCATACCTCTATACCAGTGGCACAAATGACCTTCTGTAAACTGTAATCAGTATAACTGGAACATGTATATGTGTAATATATGCACACATCAAGGACTGGTGGCTACAATCTGTACTATAGTGTGCCTCTGTTAGGAGCTGAGTAGTCTTAACAGTAAACAGAGATATTTGTTAGGAGATTATACTACTAAAACCAAAGGTAATACAATAGAGTCAAATACTTGTATCAATGCTTTGCATGTCATATATGAAGTTACTAATGTTCTCCCTTTTTTCTTTCACCCCAACTCTTTTCTCTTTTTTTATTTATTTATTTTTTTGTGTTTATTTTTTTATTTTTTGTTTTTTTTCCACAGCACAGCAGGGTAGGACTGTCCTATGGGATCCACTTGCCCCCACTCCACCAGCTATAGTACCACTGCCCAGCACATCTGGTGCAGAAACTGGTAGCACCCCCTGTGCTGCTCCTGCACTACCTGGTCCCTTAGGTAGTTCTGCCCAGGTGGATAGGCATGTGGCTTCCAATGTGAACAATGGCAGAGGAGGTGAGTTTATCACCCATGATGAACTGCCAGGGATGGTGTATAGGATTGTGAGCCACACTGCTCATGCATGCCTACACCAGATGGAATGCCTGCTCTCCATTTTTGTGCAGACAGCCTGTAGGAGGTGCAGATGTCAGGGACTGCAGCCAGTGGTGCAGTGAGGTGACAGAGAAGACAGTCTACTGGGTGAGGACTAGATTCTCACTGTCAACCACCTCGATGTGCATGGGACCGAGATTTCCCACCCTCTGCCCATCCATGGTGTTCACCCACCTCATGTGTACTTTACCATTCCTGTCTCTTATTTCTCTTGTGTGTCTGCAATTGCTCCCTCATCTGCCCAACTTACTGTACCCAGACATTCCTACAGCCCTTCCCCAACATTCCTCTCTCTTTCTCTGTATATATATATATATATATATATATATATATATATATATATCAAAAAAGGGCACCTGTCCCATAAAAAAAAATCTTCCCATACGTAGCTTTCCATTTTGCACTTGTGTTTTCATGACACACATGATTCTTTACTCTTTATAATTCTCTATACAACAGATTGTATTGTGGTCACTCCTCTCCAGAGGTGACAGTCTAATTTCAGCCAAATTTGTGCATATATGTTCATGTTTTAGTCTTGAAGAAATGAATAGCTATGGTTCTTTCCTACATCTTTTCTACATGTTTCTGCCTTGGTTTCACATTGTTAATTCCTCTTGCTTGCTTCCCATTTCACCAGTTGTGACACTGCTTTACAGGTCTGACTTTACATTTCAATATCAATGAAACCTTAACATTATTGTATATTTGGGAAGTGTGGATTTTGAAGGGGCAACCTATGGCTACTTTATAATAATGAACTGTTGTTTTGTCTTCCAGAGTAATGCATGCATACTTCCCTATTACAGGTATGAAATTAATGCTCATTTTGATACAAAGAGCTGAGTTGGCCTAGTGGGCTAATACACTAATACACAACTCTATAATTGGCAAATAAATGCATTGTAACTTTTTAATGCTAAAATAACCCCACTGTTGGGATGCATACATATCACATGCATCTTGCATCCATGCCAATCTAACGACATGGGATCGCACATTCAGTTCTCGGTCTGTGATGGCTGCAGAAAAAACAGAATAGAACAGAATACCATTAAGCCTACCAATCCTCACTATATACAGCTTTTAACTCTGAAAAGTAGTGTCTGTAAGTGATACTTACACATTTGTGGGGTGCCCCTACTCTTACATTCCTCAATCCAACCATCAAGGGTATACCTCTTCCTCATACCGAGGTCTTTATAGTGATTCCTGCATTGTTCACCAGTGCAGGGGACACCAGTAGCACTGGTCAGAGCCCAGGTCAGAGAGTATTCCATGCCTCTGCTTATAATAAAAGCTATGATAGTCCCTCTGCAACATCCTGGGCCCATGTTCATTCATTAAGAGTCCAACAAACACTTTGGACTCCTGGACACCCCATCTTTGAGTACGGAATCTCAAAAACTCTCCAGGAAAGTCAGCCATGCCTATCACAGATCAAGGCCAATGTAGAATGATGTCTTCCCACCAACTGCAGGTATCATGATTACTGGGAGTGCACACTTTCTGGATTTGCAACATTTGAAAGTGTTGAGCATTGCTTACTATCACACAAGCATGTTGCGCAAGAGTGCGCTCTGCCAGGAAATGTGTTTGTGCAATGTCCAATAGTATTAATCGAATGTATCCAGTGTATGTTTCTGGCTGTCTGGGTCCTGTCTGCTATGAGGGTGGCCCATTTGTCCAGTCTGTGCAGTGCCACTCTATGTGCAAACAAAATGTGTAAAGCCAAAGCTGTTTGTGCTAAGAGGCACATCACTCAAACTGTGCCCCCCCAAAAACATGAAGAATTATTTAAAATGTGGAAAATCAATCTTTGACATACAGAGTAGAAACTGTTAGTACACATGGGATATAACTACATAGGTCTGGGTCTCAACTCTCACTGCCATGCACTGTTACAAAACAGGAGAGGAGACTTATCCATCTTTCCCCCACAAACACCTTTACAGCAAATACAAGGCATAATTCCTCACAAAACCAAGTGCAACTGAATGTACACTGATATCACTGCATGACCTGTTATTTGTAAATGTATTCTATGTAATATATTTGGATGTAGTGCACTTACTGATCACACAACCTGCTATGATTATTCCTTGTAAATATGCAGCTGTGTGCTACCTTTCTGTGTTTCTTCATCATTCGTCAGTTATCTAACCAGTACTCAGAGACATCTAGTGTGTAAGCCAGTCTATATCATTTACCTTAAAATGTGTGAGGATATTCACTGGGAATAATATGATATGCAGTTTCCATCAAATTAATGGAAAGTTGAATGCTACAAACAAGCATAGACTGCTGTTTTGCGTGGTGGGAAACAAAGGAGGGTTCCTGTCATGGAACATGCAAGGGTGTAATGTTCTATCAAGGGTGTGGGTCCAGGCTGAGCTACTGTTATGGCACAAACAAGGCTATGTTGCTCTTTTTACTCTCCATGTTTTGCATCCTGCTGGTTTGATCTTGTGAGTGTGGTGAAACTGGAAACTGCTATGTGTCTCATTACTTTCAAAATTCTCTGTTATGATTTCCCATTTCAAACACATGGTGCTAAACTGAGGGCATGCAGTGATCATCATTACTTTGGGGAGGTATCAATGTGTGAATCTTTGAGGTGAGGTATAAGGCCTGCTACTTAGTAATGGACACATACAAGCCAAATAACTCTCTTCTGTCACATGTGACATTAATTTCTGTACAAATCTTCCACTTTGTAGTTGCTTACTGTACCAAGTGTTAATATTATGGCATGTGATTGTATTTTATTATACAATACAGTACATGTTCAAGACTTACCTTGTAAATGTAGCAGTTGACACAGTGCTAGTTCAGGGTTGACTGTGATGCAAGCAGTACATAGCCAGTACATGGGGAGATAAAGGCTGTGGCTTTGAGTTGAGGTCTGCAAAGGTCACAGGGTTCCTGTATTGTGTACCTGTCCACCTGGTAGCACTCTACAATGTCCGTGTCACATATGTTGTGATAAGTTAAATGTGACCTGAAAACTCTTCTCTGTCTCAGCCTAGGCTTATTGGCATCAGCAGCAGCAGCATTGCCTGCAGCCTGAAGCACATACAAATTATGTTAAGCAGCAGCAGCAGCTGCTAACATTCTGTCTGTGTAGACTTTTTCTGTGTCTGTACTTCACTGCTTTTGAAATCTACAGGAAAAACAAGCATGGAGTCTAAATGGTTGCTTTACAGCTTCTTGAATAGCTCCACCAGATTAGTTGATTAGCATGCAATTCATCTGCTTATTCTGTAATTAGCATCACAGCCCAGACAGTTGCAGTCCATTAATAATCTACTCTATTATAAAAAGTCAAATATGTAGCTAGCCAAACTGATGGTGAGGATTCTTGCTACATGTTCAGCAATGCAAAATATTTCCCAAGCTATCTTTACAGAGGAGTGTTGAACTCCAGAAGAATATATTAATGAATAGTGTGAAGCAAAGCCATTTACACTGTTATCTGTATGCATTAGTTAGAAGTGTGCTGATGGCATGGCCATGTTTTTCAAGCCATTTCAGAGGTACAAATGATTGACAATACATGAAAATAGTAAGCTGTATTATACATATGTACAAATGTTTCAGGGGCAGGTCTTTTGAACGCATGTTTAGCATTTCAAATGTGTTTTATTAGCAAAATGGTTCATGTGCCTGTTCTTTAGCGGGTGGGGGTAGCAAAGAGAATTTACTGTTATGTCACAATCTAGAATGGACTGTTCTTTTTGGGGGGTGCAATTGAGTTACTGCTATGGCACATACAAAGATATGTTGCCCTTGTTAATCTCCTTGTTTTGCATCCTGCCTGTTGTTAGTACTTCACTTACGTTGTGTGTGTTATATTTTTCCAGTGGCTACTACTGACTGCCTACCTTAACTGTGATAGTTATGTGTATTATAATTCCGTTGTGTTTTAGGACCAAAAATGTCATTGAAGTGCAGACCTCCCCTTCAGTGAGGCAGAAAACACAATCATACTGGATGTGCTCCATCAACATGGTGCTTTTCTTCTTAGAAGGGGTCATCCCAATATGCCAGAGAGGCAGAGAATATAGCAGAAAATAATTGCTAACATAAATGCCATGGGCAGCCATGGCTGTATTTATGAGCAGGTGCACCACAGAGCCACTGACATGATCACATCTGCATGGAGTCATGAAGCTGCTGTTGCCGAGACCAGAGGGGAACCAGGGGTGGGTCTGCTGCAGAACCACCTCTTACCCGCAATGAAGAATTCTTGGTGAATCTTCTGCAACAGGAGAACTCACGGCAGAGTGGCCCACAATATATCATTGATGTGGGTCCACCTCCTTCTCAGTCCCAGGAAGAGCTTCCAGGTATGCTTTGTTATATGACCAGTTCAATACTGATGTATAGTAAAACAATTAAAATAAAAGTTACTTCTGTGTCACATGTTTTTTGGGGGAGGCTGAATATTAGTACAGGGATACACTCAGTTTGGAGTTGTCAGCCATGTCCTTATTAAAGTAACACATCATGTTGATTGAGAGCAGTACATGTAGTAGCTCCTGTTGTACTTTTAAATGTGATGACGTTGGCCTTACCTCTTGCTTAACTTATTTCACGACCATCAGGAATCCAGCAATGTAGGCCTCCTACAGATGGTAAGCCAAATTGAGTTATTTCTGTACTTCATATTAATTTCTAGAAATATAATGTGTTATTTTAGGCTTCTTGAGTGCATCACTGTACTGTTTGGAATAGTGGTTGCAGTGTTAGTTCTTTAGTATATATTGCACCGTAGTAGTGCAGGTATTAATGTATCCCCATGTTTCTCCCTTTTTATTGCAGGTGATCATGACAGTGCGAGTGTGGGCCCTGTGCTGTCAGTGTCTCATCAGACAGTGATGATGATGATGATGATGATGATGATGACTGACAGTGAATCTGAGGCACAATCAGGAGGTGCAGAGGTTGAATCTGACACAAAGGTTGACATCCAGCCACGCCCTTCTTTTTCCATGGACATAGCCAATAGGCCTATCCTACCCAGTCCACTGAGCCCACAGATACAGGACAGATGGAAGGATATTGACATTGAGCAGGAAAGTGTGGCTACTCCGGCTTCAGTGCTTGTTGAGTCTGGACATAGCCAAAGTGTTGGTGAGGTGCCATGCAGGAGGGTTAATAGGGGTGCTCAGCGGAGGCCTGCTGTCCCTCCCCCAACAGTTGTAGGTGTCTCTTTCCGTGTCACACAATGTATGTTTAGGACCATCATGGAGGCACAGGCAAGTTCAGAAAGACACACCAGACAAATGCTCAGGTTTGTGGATGTGGCACAATCTGACATTCGTGACTGCCTCCATCATGTTGCCAATTCCTGGATCAGATGAATGACATGTTGGAATGAGGGGTGTCTGTGAGGGACTGAGGGGTGTCTGTCATGGAATGAACACTGTATGTAATGAAACATCTTTTGGGAGGGGAACGGCATCCTCATGGGCCTAAGTCAGTCTCAACATCTGCTGATAGCCAACATGGCTATTCCCAATCATGATCGTGTAGTAGCAGTACTTCTGCTCGTCCATCGGGGAGTGTGCTGTCCACACCCAGACATTGCAGGCCATGGGGTCATGGTCTTGGTTCACATCGGTCATGCTAAAGTAGCAGCACTCCATCTGACCTTGGCTGTGGAGGTGCTACTGGAACTCCTGGCAGAGCTAGTTCTCATGGTCAGAGGTGACAACTATGAACTGCAACCTCTACCATGCAAGGTTCACACTTGTCCAACATACCAAGACAAAGAGCTAGCACTGAGCTTGGCTGTGTTAATGCAGACTCTCACACACCACTTTCACATGGAGGACCCCTACAGACACACACAAAGCCTGCCTGATTCGCTTTCTCTCTCACACAAACTCACCAACCTTTTGTGTCAGCGTAGGCCTCCTGCCCCACCCCGGCACCCTGTGCAAGTGATGATAACTGTGCCATATCCCTGTTTATTCTCTCTTAGATTCAGGGATACAAAAGCTTTGTGACTGATGCATAGAGTGCATAGCTACATTAGTGCCTAATATATCTGCATTTGTGTTGTTGAACTCATAATGATACCTGTCAGTTATATTTGCCTTGCCAAATGATTCAGTGGATAGCATTATCATGATAGTACTTTCTAGTGTATTCTCTTCTAAGGGTTGCGAAGTCAGGAACTGCAATGTGTGTCATTACCTTATAAGCTTTCTCTTTAATGCTTTCCAGTACATACACATGGTGTACTTTATGAGACATGCCATCACATTCAGATCTCAGGATTGCATGACAGCACTGTATTCAAACAACTCAGAGCAATAATACAGTATAATGCTCTCTTTTGCAGAAACCACACCAGACACATGCAGCAGTTGGACAGGCCACAGGGCTTCCTCATCAAGATAACACAGGACGTACTAACTATGGCATGATGTATGTGGGCAGATTAAAAGATATGCCACTGTCATCTGCCTGGTATTGCATTACACTGTAACTGTTATTCTAAGCCTATTACTTTTGGTTTAAGCACTTGGGCTTCAGGCCAGTTGTCTTGCATTACGATGATTTGTAGTTTACACTCTGGTGGAAGGACATCAGAGCTTCTGCAATTCTGACCTGGGAATTGCTGTTTGAATGAATATTGTTCATAGGTTCATATGTAAATGCTAGGCTAGCTGCCCTTGTGGGCCATTTTAAGCCTAGTTAATTTTCCTTTCAAAGGTATGACTCAAACCCTGTACCTTGTGTCTGTAAGGTAAACACCTTAACCATTATACTAATTTCTCTTTGCTATGGTTTAAGTACTTGGTCTTCAAACCAGTTATTTTACATTAGGACGGTTTATGGTGTAGACTCTTGTGGCAAGGGAGGATAGCCTACATCCTTCTAAGTTGGGAATCGCTGGTGGAAGGCTTATTGTGTCTCTTATTCTGAAATGTCTTAGTTCTGGTTTAAGCACTTGGGTTCCAGACCACTTATTTCACACAAGGAAGGTTTGTTGTCTATACTCTTGCTGGAATATTCTACTGAATTGCTGCTTTATTTAAACTGTCTGTTCTTCTGTTGTGATAGCAATTTTCTGCACTTTGGATTTCTAGTACTTATGCATTTTATAGCATTGGCTTGATTCAGTCTTGCTGAATCTAGACTGTTTGGTATCACTGGAGCACTAAAACCAGCCCTGTTGCATTGTGGCAGACCTCTGCAGCCAAGAACCCATCTAAGTTGGGGATTGCTGAAATAAGGCTCACCATTGGCCTTTCCCTTTGTTTACTTGTTTAAAATAGTTTAACTTCACTTGTATTCCAGTGTTGTATTTTGGTTATTTTAGTCAGTTTACCTTAACTGCTCAGAGCTTGCACTACTGCCCTGCGAGCAACTCAGTTGTGTATTGTGAAACATTGACACATTTTTGTAACCCTAGCCCCCATAGAAAAGAATAGACAGATTTTATTAGTCTTACACCAAACCCTGGGCCATCTTGCCCACTCCCCACTAGTTACTACAGTATATACCTTGCATAATGGATGTACAGTTTCCCATCATTTCTCCAGGTAGCCTGATTTACATGGGCATCCAGAGGCAACAGATCACTTGCCTCATGTATACTGATAACCTGTTACAGCTAACACAAACTAATATAACATGTGAGAGCTGTATCTATACTATGAATTTAGAATCAATTCTCTCACATAACAAACCAGATATCAAATATGTCAGCACACACAATTCACCTCTTCCACATACGCTTACAACACGTAAACCCACATACTCAGAGGTACTCATTAGAAACCTAACTAAAGATCGGAGACCTCCCAAACACAAACCTACTGCAAATAGTGCAGACCCAACAAAATACACTACACTACACATAATAATACACACACCAGTGTCTCAGTCAATAAACCCCTTAGGCAAAACACCTCCAAACCAAATGTTTTGCTCCTAAGTGATTTCATAGTGAGACACACCTACCCCCTCATCAGGCTGGACAAGGACAAGGTCATAGTCAGCTGCCTGTCAGGTGTCATGGTCCATCAGATCATGCATGCACTCAAGTCTCTCAACAGCAACTACCATTATGACTTTGTTACAGTCCATGTTGCAGTAAATGGCTGGAGATGTAACTCGCTGTACTATATGAAGGTACTTGCCTTCCCCATAGTGGTCTAGGCAATGTCAGAACAACTAAAGTCCCATCGTAAAAGAATCACATGCAGACAAAATGAAGGTTATGTTGCTTAATGCAAGAAGTGTAAATCAGAAACTGCACTCATTAGAAGAACTCCTTACTTTGGAAGATGCCCATGTATGTGCAGTCACACAAACATGATTCAAGGCCACAGAGAGCTCCCTGGCCATGCAAGGGTACAACGCCTTCCACATGTTCACACATCAAAACAAGCATGAAAGAACCAAAGGAGGAGGTGAATATATCTTCATTAAAGACAAATACACTGCAAGACTGGTCAAAGAGTATGAGTCTGTAGCACTATTCTAAGTCCAACTACCTGTATGAAACAACCCTTTCATATCATGGTTAGCTACAAGTCCCCAGCCATGAACCAGGAGTACCACTCTGCCTACTTGGACCTAATTTAGCCACTCACTAGACAGCCAAACATCCTGGTCATGTGTGATTTCAACTATCCTTTCATCGATTTGGTGTCATATATGTCCACAAACACACTCACCTTAAGGTTCATAGACTTTGTTAGTACACATGCTGTATAATCGTCTGTACCCCCAAAGGGGACTTGAATGTCTTAATCTTAATACTGACCAACATACTGGTTCTCTGCACTGTCTACTGTGTGCCCCCCCCCCGGTAAGGTCAAATCCCATTTCAGTCTCATTCACATTCACAATCATACCCAACACCCCCTCAAGAGAAGAAAGGATGAAACATTTATCCAAAGCAAACTATAGGATCCTAACCAATGCCATAAAGAGTTGCAAACCCCCTGCTACCACTGTCATCAATGACTGCTTTACAGAGGTGTACACAAATAGCATGTATAAACAGCTATACAAATGTACAGAGTCAGCTGAATGAGAATGGATCAAAACAAGTTCCTCACAGAAAGCAAGCCACCCTGGTGGGCATTAAGCATACATAGGTTATACAATACATGGAAGAAAGTAATGTCTAAGAACAAGAGGAAACTGACTCAGCAGAGGAAGGACACCCTCCACAGCTTGAACAAGGAAATTAGTTATCTTGAAACATCCTCTAAAGCCACGTACAAACCTAAAGTGGCATCCCTAGCTAAAGATAATCAGGAGGCATTCTTTAGCTACATCAGAAATTTAAACATGAAGGTCCAGCTTTGTGACAAACTAGTAGTGGATGGTGCCACTCAAACTGACCCTGAGGACATCACCAATCTGCTACCAGACAGTTTGGGGCAAACTTCACCACCCCTGTCCTCATGAGCCATACCACAAAGCATACCTGTCACCAGTCCTCTAACTAGTAACCTCCTATGAACTTAAGGTGATGTCTGCCTAGGGTCCAGGCTACTTTCTGATTCTGCCCTGGTGGGATGGTTGCATATATCAATAATCTGATATAGCTGATTATATCAGCTTTATCTGTTGAGCATATGGTGATAACAGTGTCACGCTTGCTTGTGTAAAAGGATCTCTGTAATGTCAAGTAACATCTGTCACAGACACACACGCAGTTGACTGCAGTGAGAGCAGAACCCGTAACTATTTAAGTACATAGACTACAAAACACAGTACTAGACACAAGTGCCATGGCACGTCTGACTTTTATATGTCTGCAGGTCAACTTATAGTGGATGACATCAGCAGGCCATGTGGAAGACAAGAGGTTGGGAGGGCTGCATGAAATGGATGTTTAGACTTCTGCAAGTATGAAAAGGCTTGCAAGCCATGCCATTGAAAAACTAACTATAGGATAGCACATCTACTCTACTGAGAAGAGACACACACCCAGTTAACTGTAGAGAGAACAGAGCCCCACATCTATCTAAGTATACAGACTATAGAACTCAGTACTTTATGCAAGCACCATGGCACAAGTCTGCCTTTTAGATGTCTGCAGGTGAACTTATTGTATATGAGTCAGTAGCCTAACTGTAGAGTATGTCCTAGGTGTGTAGAAGCCTACCTGAGTAAAAACACAAGTACCCTTATTGAGCATAGTTGGATATTTGAGTTTATCAGAGAAGGTTGCATGTTTGAGTTTATCAAAGAAGGTTGCGAGCACCACTGACTGGCCCTGTCCATGAGGGAGAACACAACATTATATATTACACTCTGTAGTGTGGTTGATGGATATGTGTAAAAAATACTGGGTTGTATTGTTTGGGGGGGATTGGACAACACATGTATGTATTGTGAATATATGATGTATACTGAGAATGTGCCCAGAAAAACTGATCATATATAAAGAAGATAAGCTGAATTTAAACTGTCCCTCCAGAGAGAGTGGTGACAGCAATGTAATCATGTTGTATAGCCAATTGGACCAAATCAAGTGTGTCAAATAGACACATTTGTGACATGGAGAGCTATGTATGGGACAATTTATTTTTTGGGACAGGTGCCCATTTTTATTTTTTTGAGAGAGAGAGGAATGCTGGGGAAAGGATATAGGTATGGCTAGGTCAGGTAAGTTGGGAAGGTGAGGAAGCAATTGCTGACAGACAGGATATACAAGGCAAGACACAGGGATGGTGCAGAGTACAAAAGTTGGGTGAACACCATGGTTGGGGTAAGGGTGTGGACCTCACAAACCCACGGAAATCAAGCTGAATAACAGTGAGAATCGAGCCCTCACCCAGTGGACAGTCATCACTGTCACCTCAGTGTCTGACATCTGCATCTCCTTGTGGTAATCAGTACAATGATGGAGAGCAGTGTCTCCATCCAGTGTAGCTGGCTGCCCACATGGTGGTGCACAATCCTACGCATCATCCCCGGCCATTCTTCTTGAGTAATAAAATCACCCCTTCTGCCACTGGTCCTAAAGGGTACCACAGGCTTGTCCTCCAGAGCAGAAGTACCTGAGGGGCCATGTAGTGCAGGGGCAGCACAAGGGGTGCTACCATACTGCAGCTCAGACATGCTGAGCCTTGGTGCCATGCCCAGTGGAGTAGGGACAGGTGGATCCCATGGGTGAGGCCTACCCTGCTGTGCTGTGGTGGGGAAAAAAACAACCCAAAAAAAAACAAAAGAGAAAATAAGGGTCGGGGTGAGAGATTACACAAGTTGTCTTATTTGCTTGTTTAGGCTGAGGAGGGTGGTCTTCCAGTTCTGGGTTCTCACTTTTGTATTTGTAAACAGCTTTTTTGCTTACTGTACCTAATAATGACAGACTTGTGTCTGTCCAGGACAAGATAACAGTGTCCCACAGGCTGCAATAAAAGTCTCACTGTAAAGTCCGGCAACAGCTCACACACCCACACAAATATGCACACACACACACACACACACACACACACACACACACACACACACACACACACACACACACACACACACACATTTGGCTGCAGTGAGAATAGAACTCCTACCTATCTAAGTACACAGACTACTGAACACAATATTTAATGATGCAAGCGTTGCAGCTCAAGGCTAACTGGGAGTTTGTCAGACAGCAGTGTCTGTTGAGGACAAGATAACAGTGCTCCACATACTGCTGTAAAAGGCTCACTGTAAAGTCCAGCAACAGCTCACACACACACACACACACACACACACACACACACACACACACACACACACACACCATCCAAAGCCCATGACAAACACACACACACACACACGCACACACACACACACACACACACAAACACGCACGCACACACACACACACACACACACACACACACACACACACACTAATCCTCCCACCCCATTTGGCTGAAGTGAGAATACAACCCCTACCTATCTAAGTATACAGACTACTGAGCATAATAGTTAATGTTAGCGCCACAGCTTAAGGCTGACTTGGAGTTTGTCAGACAGCAGTGTCTGTTGAGGAAAAGATAACAGTGTCCCACATGCAGCTATAAAAGGTTCACTGTAAAGACACACACACATACATGCATACACACACACACACACACACACACACACACACACACACACACACACACACACACACCAACCCCATTTGTTGTCTGTAGCGAGAATAGAACCCCTGCCTATCTAAGTACACAGACTACAAAACACAGTACTTAACACAAGCGCTATGGCTCAAGGCTGACTTGGAGTGTGTCAGACAACACTTTATAGATGATGACATCAGCAGTGTCTGTTGAGGACAAGATAACCATGTCCCACAGGCTGCTTTAAAGGGCTTACTGTAAAGTCAAGCAACAGATCACAAACACACTACTCCCTCCCCATTTGACTGCAGTGAAAATAGAAAACATCTACCTCTGTAAGTACACAGTCTAGAGAACACAGTAAAATGAACCACACAAAATCAGCATTGCACTTTATTGAACATACACAAAATTACTTAACACTTTCACCTAGTGTCTATTAGGGCTTCTTCAAAGTCAAACCACAAAAGCAAAACCTCTTATTTTTATATCACAGTTCTACATAGTCCAATTTCCTACCAATTAATTAATTCATAAATGCAATGCAATCAAACTATACTTAAAAACATTTTTTCTTTTATATAACAAATAACAAATAAGAAACATAAAATGTGATACTCCTTTAAAATTGATATCATAATAAATAATGCACAATATAACAATAAATAAGGAAATAAGTAAATAATAGACATACACTAAACTGATGTTAAATTATCAAAGCTCTTTGTTTAAGTATAGAAGCTATTGAAATTCCATCATACAAACCCAGCTCATGCTTTGCATTAAGCCTAAATTGCCACTTGGTTTCCCCTAATAGAAACCTCCAAATCCACATTCCCCCACTTTCATTGTATTCCACAGTGTCTATTATAAAAAATACAAATCTTTTAAAATTCTTACATAATGTGCTATGCAAATACAATGCACTACTTGTCTTTTTATTCTTTATGTCCCTCACATTTTCCATAACTCTGATTCTCACGCTACTGATGGTCTCCCCCACATAGAAT
This sequence comes from Protopterus annectens, assembly GCF_019279795.1. Lineage (NCBI taxonomy): Eukaryota > Metazoa > Chordata > Ceratodontiformes > Protopteridae > Protopterus > Protopterus annectens. Next base: position 1,764,033,539 of record NC_056743.1, read on the forward strand.
CCAGTGCATACTGTGCATGTTGCCACATAAACTACTTTTGTGGTGCTACAATTACATCTCCCTGGACATCTCAAAGATCTCTCATCCCCTTCTATTGTAACATAGGGACCTCCATTAATAAACCTACAAGCTTTACAAGTTCCACACTTATAGGTTCATAGGTGTGTACTAGGCTAATGGCCCTGGAGCCTTTACAAGCCTAGCCCATAGGGTTAACCTGACATTGTGCCACCCGACCTTAGTTCCCAGTGCCTCTGTCAAGTAGAGCCACTGGAGTGATCCCCGGGGTGAATTCTCTATTTCCCATCCACTCATCAAGATTTCTCTTGAAAAGGGCCAGTGAGATGCTCTGTTTGACATGTATGGGAAGTGCATTCCATAGCATGGGCAGTCTCTGGGTTATGAATCTGTCCCTCCAGCACATTCTGTTGATTGTAATAATGAAGTTGAGGTCTTTGGAGTGTGTGGTGCAGAGGGATTGGGATTTCTTTAGATGTAGCATTTCTAACAGAGCTGGGTCAAACATGGCTTTGTAAGTCAAGCAGAGATCGCCTCAAAGTAGGCGATATGAGACAGAGAATAGTTGGAGTTTTTTGAGTCTGTCCATATAGGACAAGTGTTTAAGGCCTAGAATCCTCTCTGTGAGGTACTTTTGTGTTCTCTCCAGTTGTTGCAGGTGTCTAGTGAGGAATATGCCAAATGGGGCATTGTATTCGATGAGTGGCCTAATGACAGAAGAGTAGAGGCAGACAATGATCTCTTTCTTCCTGGATGAAAAACCCTTAGTAATGAGATTTGCCACATAGAAGGACTTTCTGACCACAGTGGCAATGTGGTGGTTGAAAGAGAGGTTGCTGTCAACTTGTGTTCCCAGATCTCTTAAAACTCCTTTTGTGTTCAGTGGACTACCATCGATGTGGTAATTCATGAGAACTGGGTTTTTCCCAAAGGGGATGACGACACATTTTTTGGGATTGAGCTTAAGGCCATGGTTTTGACACCAGTCGGTCTCAGCGAGGCCTTTCTGTAGGATGTCACCATCACTTGGGGAGTTAATAATTGCTCCCAATTTGCAATTGTCTGTGAACTCTGTCAGCCAGAGTCCCTTTGTGTTGGCCTGGACTTCAGAGAAGTAAATACTAAACAGGAGAAGTCCTAGGACTGAACCCTGTGGTACTCACTTGTGACTTGTCAGGAGTCTGACTTGGAGTCAGCTACTATCAAACTGTGGTTTCTATCTGTGAGCCAGTTTGCAACCCACCTAGTGATATATGGGTTGATGCCTAGCTTACTGAGTTTTTCTATGATACCTGAGTGGGAAAGGCCTTGGCCAGATCAAAGTAGGCTGCGTGAACCATCGTGTCTTCATCCACAGGTCTGGTGACTGACTCAAAGAAGTGGACTAAGTTGAGCAGGCATAATTGACCCTTCACAAAACCAAACTGTGTGGGATCCAGAGTTTGGAGATTCCCTATATCCTTGTTTATTAGGTCCATGATGATGTGTACCATAGCTTTGCATATCAGACTCATCAGGCTAATGGGGCGATAGTTCCCAGGGTCAGTACTCACTCCTCATTTGTGGAGAGGGATGACTGTAACAGTGCACCATTCTGAAGGGACAAAGCCTGAGGTGAGGCTGTGATTGAACATGGCACACAGGTGAAGTGCCAGTTCACTCTGTAGTTCATGTAGAACACAGCCAGGGATATTGTCAGGACCCACAAACGCTGTATTACTGGCCTTGGACAGTGCTGTTTTAACCTGTGCAGCAGTAATGCTGGGTGCCTGGCAATCACTGTTAATGTGATAGGTCCTTTGGGAGGGGAGAGAGGGGTACAGTTGGCACTGAATTTGCTGGCCAGTATATTGGCAATATCTGTTGGCTCGGTATAGGAGGTACCATTGTGCAGTAGCTCAGAGCAAATCTGGGTATTACCTTGGAGATTCTCTACATAATGATAGAAAGCCTTGTGGTTGTCTTTACTATCTGCTGCAATTCTGTTTTCATAGCTAGCTTTAGAGGATTTGATGAGGGATCTCAACTTTTTGTTGAGGCTGATAAGGGAGTTTTTCCACTCTTGGGACTTCACCTTATTCTGCAAAAGTTTCTTCCTCCTGTAGAGATTGTTTATGACAGGGGACCACCAGATTGGCTTCTTATTTTTGAAGGACAGCATCTTGGTTTTATTGGGTATGCCGAGATTCATGCATTTGTGTACATGTTCGTATAGTGCATTGTTGTGTGATTCGGTGGTCATGCAACTATTCTCCATTTGCATGGGTACTGAGAAGTTAGCCACCTCTGTTTTATGGAGCCCAAAGTTAGCTTAGGAGAAGTTTTTCATGGTGGTTACCTTTGCGGAGGGAGGGTGTGGATTTCCAGGGTGATTAGTTTCTGGTCGGATCTAACCAGGGAGGAATTGACTATTGGTATAGAGCAATGGTCGCCCATGTTAGTAATGACTAGGTCAAGGATGTTGCTACTTCTGGTGGGGGTAAAAAATGAGCTGGTCCAGGGCATTGAAATTAATGAATTCCTGGAAACATTGGGGAGGTGTATTTAACACATGAGTAGTTTTCCCAGTTAATGGAGGGGTAGTCAAAGTCGCCTGGTATGAGAGTGTTAGGTTGGACCTAATATTCTCCAAGTAGCTTAGGAACATGGAGTGTAAATCTTGGGACATGGTTGGGGACGTATAGCAGGCTACTACCTGAATCGCTGTCTTACCCAATGTTAGCTGCACCTGAAGTATCTCTGATGCATTACGTTGGGCTACCAGTCTGAAGGTGTGCGCATCCCTTATGAATATGGAAACACCACTGCCTTTGGAGCTTTGGTTCAAATTCTGGGGCCGAAAGGTGTGGAATGAGTTATAGCCTGGTAGTGCAGGGGTGCTTTCTGCTGCCTTGAAACAGGTCTCTGTTACAGCACAAATGTTGATGTTCTCCATTTTAAGGAGTGCTTTGAGTGAGTGCATTTTGAAATTTAGACTTCTAGCGTTGAGCATCATGACCCTCAGACTGCATTTGTTTGTAGCTGTTATGGTGGTAATTTGTTTTTTCGCACACCACCTAAAAAAGGCACTATAAGGGTGGCAAGAGCCTTGGCCAGTATCCGGAAGCCCAGGGATGACAAAGCATTGAGGTCTGTTAATCATGTCATCACAGGCAGACAGACAATGGATCCCCTTAGAATGACACTAGAAACTTAACCAATTGTTGAAATCAATCATTTTCTGCTTGTACTGTATCATTCTGGGTGATATTAGGATGCTGATCAGGGCTAGGATCATACTCGCCTTGGCTACATAATAAGAGAGCTCCTCCATGTCTCTTTTCATGTAGTCCAGGGAGGTACGTCTCAGGTCATTCACACCCACATGTACAATGACAGAGTCATATTTGTACCTGTTGTTGAGGGACATGAGTGCATGCATTATGTGGCGGATCCTGGCACCTGACAGGCAGCTGACTGTTACTTTCTCCTTATTCAACCTAGTGAGTGTGACATCAGTGTGCCGCACTATCGAGTCACCAATGACTAGCATGTTGGGCATGCTGTTTTGCCTTAGGGGCTTTGGTTGAGTGGCACACTTTTTAGGGAGTTATGTGTCTCATGATTAGTGTTGTGTTGTGGTGGTCAAGTGCATTTCTGCCTTGGAGGTCTCTGCTGTTTGGATAGATTTTTATTGAGAGCCTCCACAAAGGTGGGTGTGTGGTTTGTGTTTTTATGTGAAGGCAGTGCTGATGTGTGTTCTGGACAGCTATGTGTTCCATGTGGTGTGGTGCAAGTGTTGACCTTCTCTTCTTGACCAGCTATTCCGTTCTTGGCTAGAGAGTGAGTGGCTTCCAATTTGGATATATAAGTGCATCACTCTCAAGTCTGAGTGTTGGGAGGTAAGAGAAGAGGGTTGTCTGTGTACATGAGGCAGTTGCTACATTGTCTCAGGATGCCCAAGTTCACCAGGTTAATAGGGGAAAGCACAGGGAACTGACCTTTAGACATGCCTGGAGGAGTGGGCATTACTAATAAGTACTGGAGCTATTTCCTTGTAGAATGTTTAGTGCTGGTAGCACTTTTGTGTGGTACAATAATTGCTACAAGAAGTCTGGTAAAGTGCTAGACTAATAAGCTAGTAAGAGTGCAGTAGAGGAGAGAACTAGCAGATCTAAGGGAAAAGTTGAAGAGCAGACTTTGGCACCGCTCAGAAGCTTACAAACAAGTCTGGATACAGCAAATCAGTATCTGGACTAGACTAGTTACAGGAAAGGCGGGAAACAAGTGCAAACATGGGCTTTTAAACCAGAAAGTTGAAAGAGATGGAAAGAATGCCCAAATGGCCAATAAACTACAATTTCTTGGTCAGAAACCACTCCTCTTGTGGTAGATAGGCTACCTAGTCCTTACTATTCACACTGACAAGCTAGAAGGCTTTCCTCTGACACAGAAAGGCTTGGGGGGGCTCAGAAGCTTACAAACAGTCCTGGATACAGCAAATCTGAATCTGGACTAGACTAGTTATAGGAAAGGTGGGAAACAAGTGCAAATGCAGGATTTTAAATCAGAAAGTTGAAATAGATGGAAAAAAACTGGCCAAAAGGCCAATGGACTACAATGTCTGGGCCAGAAACCACTCCTCTTGTGGTAGATAGGCTACCTAGTGCTTACCACTCCCATTGATAAGCTAGAATGCTTCCCTCCAACACAGAAAGGCTTGTAGGGCACAGAAGCTTACAAACAGTCCTGGATAAAGAAAATCTGTATCTGGACTAGACTAGTTACAGGAAACCTGGGAAACAAGCACAAATGCGAGCTTTTAAACCAGAAAGTAGAAAGAGATGGAACAACTGCCCAAATGCCTAATAAACTACAATTTCTGGACCAGAAACCACTCTTGTGTTAGATAGGCTACCTAGTGCTTACCACTCCCACTGATAAGGTAGAAGGCTTCCCTCCAACAGAGAAAAGCTTAGGGGGCTCAGAAGCTTACAAACAGTCCTGGATACAGCAATTATGCATCTGGACTAGACTAGTTACAGGAAAGGTGGGAAACAAGTACAAATGCATGCTTTTAAACCAGAAAGTTGAAAGAGATGGAAAAACTGTCCAAACAGCCAATAAACTACAATTTCTGGGCCATAAACCACTCTTGTGGTAGATAGGCTACCTAGTGCTTACCACTTCCACTGAGAAGCTAGAATGCTTCCCTCCAACACAGAAAGGCCTGGGGGGCTCAGAAGCTTACAAATGGTCCTGGATACAGCAATTCTGTATCTGGACTAGACTAGTTACAGGAAAGGTGGGAAACAAGTGCAAATGTGGGCTTTTAAACCAGAAAGTTGAAAGAGATGGAAAAACTGTCCAAACAAACAATAAACTACAATTTCTGAGCCACAAACCACTCTAGTGGTAGATAGGCTACCTAGTGCTTACCACTCCCACTGATAAACTAGAAGGCTTCCCTCCAACACAGAAAGGCATGGGGGGGCTCAGTAGCTTATGAACAGTCCTGGATAGAGCAAATCTGTATCTGGACTAGACTAGTTACAGGAAAGCTGGGAAACAAGCTTAGAATTTTTTTTTTGTAAAGTGGAATGAGAGAAAGGAGAAACAGAAGATAATCCAAGGTTAAGGACCTAAGCGGCTTGCCTTTCTGAAATGTTCTCTCTGTATTAGGTAGAATAAGCTAGTGACACTAGACTGGGATAGAGCTGGGATACAGCTGAACAAATGGGACTGGTAGGAGTGTCTGAAGTCAAAATATGATCTCACTGTACTCAGTTAAGTGAGCAAATGAGATAGACCTAGGAGGAGTGTCCAAACACAAATTTATAGGAGGGGCGGGCAATTCCAAAGCCACCGAGATTAATACCAAAACAAGAACAGGGAGGGAGGGCGGGGAAACTAACTGCAGACAGAGAGAGACCACAGTATTCTATTAAACTTGAACATTTCAGATTGATAAAATTTATTTGTACTGTTCTCACTAGACTCAAAAACGTTCTTTAAGTTCTTTTCCCTTCTATAACCCATTTTAGGTTTTGACCCTAGTTTATTTTTCAAAATAGTATCAAAATTCCGGTCCCAAGTTTTTAAAATAATATTTACCATGTGGGGTGGATCTTCATTGTATTGCATAACCATTACGGCATTACCAAAAGAACTCTCAGATTTATCTTGAATTAAGCATGAGGTCTTCTTCTTTCTTTCTTTCTTTTGATATTTATTTAACATTTAACAACAAACCAACCTTTACTTTATTTTTTAAACATTCCTATTAACGTGTACATGTCTTGTCTAAAGTCTTCTTCTTCACTCACCAATCTACTATGCCTGACCATTTGCCCCTTGACCACACTCCTTTTCTGATGGGGAGGATGACAACTCTGGTAGTGTAAAAGCATGTTAGAATAAGTGTCTTTTCTATGAATTGGTCAACCTAGGTTTTAATATATCATAAACGGAAAATATGTAGAAAACAAATCAAAGTACAACTGTATACTTCAATCATCATAACCACAGCCATACTCTTAGCAACATAAAGATCAGACTGAACCCTACTGTGAGAGGGTCAAAAACAAAAACTTAAAATGTATACATAGTATTCTAAAACTATATTAAAAGTATATTAAATAGATTTTAGAAGATATTTTGAAGGATAGAATTGTTGAGGAAAAAGATATTATTAAATATTAATTATAATTATTATACATTGATGACCCCATTTGTATTTTCCATTCCTTACATTATTTTTCCATTATATATTTAAATAATTAAATAAAAGTTTAAGGTAATAATGTAATTAGATGATTTTTTTTCTAAGATAATGTATATAAGGATGTACATGTTATGCAAAATCTGACATACATATTATCTATTAAATATGAAATTAATATGAGGGTCAAATTTTTTTTGAAAATTGAGTAGTCAAAACTAAAATAACATTATATAAATAGGAAGAATTTATAAAAGAATTATTAATCTAGAGCAAAACCCATAAAATTAATATTTAAAAAATGTTTTAAAATCTAAAATTTTGCTTTGTGGGTTTTTGGGTTTATTTATGAAGATTAAAAATAAATGTTAGAAGATGGATGAGATCTTTTCATGTTTAGGGTGATGTAATTGTAACTTAAAGAATATTATATAGTAGGCAACATGCACACATGCACAATATGCACTGAGAATTGTAGGAGAGGGAGAGAGAGTCAACATGAACAATGACAATTGGAATATAAAATAAAAGGTGGACCATGCATTGAGCATGTAACATACATGTTTGCATGTGAAAGATCTTGTAGAATAGAAAAGACAAGCAAAGATTGGATTACAAAGATAAAGTTTTTATGTAAGAAGTTGCTCTTGGTAAGTGACAAAAGGGGCAACAAAGTGCAAAGCAAAGCATTGTATGAATGATAAAAGGACATGAGCAATAATAAATAAAAAGGCAATAGAGATTTAGATATTTTTTATTTATATGTTTGTTAGTGTTATTTACTTACTGACTTATTTATATTGTTTACTGATTACATTTTATATTAGCATTAATTTAATTTTATTATTTTTTTTTATTTTTATTTATTGTTTATTTTTATAAAAAAAAAAAACATTAGTTTGAAAAATTTATTGCATTTTATTATTATTTAATATTTTATAATTGGACTATGTAGAACTGTGATATAAAAAATTAGTTTGAGGATATAAGAAGTATAAGGGGTAGAATTGAAAGGAAATTATTTGTGTTAAAAAAGGATCAATAAAAGTGCAACACCAATTTTATCACTGGTGTGGTCCATTTTATTATTTTATTTTATTATTTTTATTGTTTATCTTTGGCTCTAGCTTTTGCTATAGTATTTAGTACTTAAAGCACTTACTAGCACTACTTTTGATTTTTTGTTTTTTGACAGGACTGCAGGTGTATAGTAGAATGCATGAACAGGCCAACAGGAGCACAAGAAGAGTTGGGAGGCCTGCATAGGTATATTATCATAGTGTCATCTGAGACTAGTACTAGCTAGCTAGGCTGTAGTTGCCTAATAGCCTTAGCTGTGTTAACAATAGCTGTGGTACCCCTGAAGAGAGCACTTTTTTCTGCAGTACCATTGGCCAGAGTACCATTGGGTGGCGCACACAGCAGTATATATAACAACAATTTGTATTGTGGTTGATATATGTGTGTAGAAAATGTAGAAAATGGTTCTGGGTGGTGTGGGTTTTTGTTTGGGTTGTGGGGGGAAATGGATGGATGTATTATAAATATATGACATATAGTTATATCATGCCCTTAATTTGTAATGTTTTTACATGTATTTTTATCTCATACAAAGGAACTGGACAATAAAGACCAATATTAAAATATATATACAATTCCATAGTGCAACAAACATTGGATTTGCACGATGGTTAACAAGGTGTCCCCACATGTGAGACAGACCCATTGAATGTACCTGTTTTCTATTTTTGGGTTTCTGCTTTCTAGGCAATCTTGTTTTTCCCTGTTTCCACAATGTTGCGCATCCCTCAAACAAGATAAGCTTAGCCAAACCATTTTTCTGGATTGAACCCTCACACCAATACAGCTTCAGAAAACAGGGGTGATGCCTTAGTCCTCCTTGCCGCACAAACAGCTTTGCATCAACAAAATGAAGTCATCCTTCACACAACCAACATGGTGCTAAACTGAGGCCATGCAGGGAACATCAATTACTAATGGACAAATGTAAGTAAAATAAGTGTCTGGTGTCACATGTTAAGGTACTTTCTGTACAAATCCACCACTATTTACTTGCTTACTGTACCAAGTTAGAAAATACAATGATATGCCATAATAGTATTAAAGAATACACCCTAGGTTCAGGACTTAAATGCAGCAGTTGACACACCTTTAGTTCAGGTATGACTGTCTGATGCAAGCAGTACACAGCTATTACATGGGAAGGTAAAGATTGTGTGATTTGCCTGGCATCAACTTTACTATATGTATGTGAACAGGAGAAACAGAGGTAAAGGAACCGTGACTTCAGAAGCCCAAATACATGCTCTATGATGTTTCTAGTTTGAGTATGTGCCTCAATGTGGCATGCTTCTGTGGGCATGTGTGCACTTCTGATGGGTGTCATCAGCCATGGTTCCAGGGAGTAGCCAGCATCCCCCAATAAATGGCCCTGTGCGATGCCCACCTAGTAAACATCTGGTACAGCTGTGATGTGTGTCATATATGGGAGTCATGACAACTGCCAGGTTTGCCAGCACACACATTCAAGATAATTCCCTGGGCATTACACATTACTTGGCAGTTGATGGAGTGGTATGCCTTGTGGTTAAAGTAGATTTTACCCTGCTCCCCAGGTGGTGCCTTAGTGTGTACATGACTGCAATCTATGGCACCCAGTACTTCAGGGTAGTGCACTATACAGTAAACAGTTCCATATTGCTGGCCCTCTCTTCAGAACTATGGGGGAATAATATATGACAACTGGCATGTATGAACATAGCATCCAGAAATGGGTGGAGTGCCCTGGAGGCTGATGCCTCTGACACAACCATCATGCCCCCAGTTGGTCTTTGAAAGGTACCAGTGGCTAATTTTCTAAGGGATACACAGACCTTAGTTTCCAGTGGAATGGGTTCCCCTCAGTTGCCTCTGGCTCTGAGTTGACAACTGCAGAGCTCCCAGAGTTCTTGTAATGTGTCCCTGTCCACCTGTAGTGCTCTACAATCTCCAGCTCATGTAGCAACTGGAACATTACCTTGGGCCTGAACACTCTTCTTCTCAGCCTAGGCCTATTGTCAGCAGCACCAGCATCACTGGCTTCAGCCTCCAGCACATACAGATCTAGAATAGCTGCAGAAGCCCCTAGTACTGTGTTAGTTAAAATTTCCTTGTCTCTACTCCAATGGTATTGAAGGATAAAGGAAAAAACAGAATTCAGGCTACATAAATACTTTATACATTGTTGAACAGCTCTACAGTGTTGGATTGTTAATTAACATGCAATTCACCTGCTTATGTTATAACTAGCATCTATTAAACACACCTGTTGCTTGCTTATTAGTGCACTATGGTCACCTCCGTGCATCTCCATGTACCTCTGTACACCTTTGCATAAATAATGTAAGCATAGGCAAAATTGATATTTCCTCTGTTCTCATAATATCAGGGAAACATGTACCATAAAAAGTGACAGAAAGGTTGCACACCCTGTAGTCGAACACAGCATCATCTATATTCCAGCACTAACACATACGTGTCCTAACACAGGATATATAACAACTCAGAGAAACCTGACATTCATTCCTCTGTTTCTCGTGGTTGCACTAAGTGCCATATCATGCAAACAATAGAAAATGAAATAAATTAATAAATAAAGCAGATGCCACACATTTTAACAACTAACTAATGGGGATGACACAGAACTTGGGAATTGTGCACTGCTGACATGAGCTTTCACCCTTCCCAGCTCTACATTCTCACCTCTGCAAGTGTAACCTGACACATCCCCCTGATGTCAGCATTCACTGTTGCCATGCATAAAACATGAACACTGTGGAAGTGTCTACATGAAGTGAACATCCCTACACTCTTTTTTGAGATTCAACAATTCTAATGAGTTTTGACCTCATTTGCATTTTCGCAGTGCTGACAGCCTGGAATCTATATGGTTAGTAACCATGTAGGCAGAGAAACTGCACAGAAGCTCAATGCTGCAACAGAGGAATACATGTTTTAATAAAATGGGACTGTAATCCATCAATTATATCCTACAAATGCTTACATTACAGTATAATACTCTTGTTTTATGGAGGTTTATACATTTTAGTAGCCTGTATTACTTACAAGTATATTCTTCATTTGGAGATAGAGTAGTGAAGCTGCATTTATGTCTTGGCATTTACAAAGGAATCATTATGATTGTTACATTGATTTTCTAATGTACACCCTGTGTAATTAGGTGAGAATATGTGGGGTGTTACATGTTAAGGAAAGTTATATACAAATGTAAGAGCCTTTACTTGCTCTTGTAGACTTCTTTCCGTGGCTGTTTTCGGAATGTTTTGGAATACACGGCCAACACAAACATGGTGTCTACACAGTTGCTTTAGAGGTTGTTGAATCACTCCACTGTATTGATTTGCTTCATTAGCATAAAATTATGCTACTTGTGCTGTAATTTGCTTGCCATGAAAGTTTCCGTGTTTGCACGTGAGTGCACACCACTGCACTGAGTTTACTGAATCTAAAACTTTTTGCATTTGTCTGCGCAGCCTGATGTGCACACAGTCAAAATTATCATGTTGGCTTTATTGAATCCCCCTATGTATTTCAGCTGGGACTCATCAATGTATAAAACAGATGGCTAGTTTAGCTGTAGCCATGTTTCATGGTGTGACCGCTTATTAGATATATTGATGTTCATAGTAGGAAATTAGAGTTGTGTAGATCCTGGGTTCAAGTAAATAACAGCTGAGAGTGTAAGTAGTATATTAGGAAATGTGTGCACTTTACTCTAGTTTGTAAATATGGGCTTAAATGGAGAATGATTGGTTAGGGCTTGCATGACTGTGGGAAGGATTTTTTTCTTGATGTAGGGAGAATACATTGTGAAAGACAACTACCAAATAAGGGTAGTGGTAATTGAAATGGTGATCAGTGTTTTCAGGAGCATTGGTAGTAAACAAATGATAGTTACTGTTGTGACATCCATAGTATGTAGTAAGGAGTAGTTTTCTTAACTGAAAATTTAGAATACTTAGGACGTTGCGTCGCAGTTGTTAATATTGTAAATGTTAAAATGACCTTTCTGTGTTTCTTTAGGAGCTGTATCATTTTATTAGGTTCTTTAAGAGGGTAGAGGATATGTATCAAACCTGGGGCGGAACCAGTAGTGTAAAGTCAAAAGATCAGGGAAGAGCAGAGAATGGAGGTGAGAGGGAAGTGAAGCAGACAGACCACCTTTCCTAGCAAGAGCCACTCAGTCAGTCTACATATGTGCAGAGGAGATAGACTTGCAGAGTAGCACAGCAGTGAAAAACTGACATGTCATTTATGTAAACTGTTAACCTATAAAAACAACTGTGTCCTGTTCCAGTGCTGTTTATTTACTGCAAAAAAAAGCTGATGCCCAGCAAGGCAAGTCAAATGGGTCCGATTTCAGAAGCAGGAATATAAAACTACTCAAAGATGAGAATGATATGAATAAAAATAACAACATAGCAGGGCAGTCAAGTTACATGATTATACCAGCAGATGAGATCATAGGATCATAGCAGGTTACTAGACTAATGGCCCCAGGGGCCTTACAAGCGTAGCCAAATTCAAACCATGTTCCCTAAGGTGTCTGGTTCAAGCAGACACTAAAATCAGCACCTATTGCCCTGTCCAACAGGATCACAAGTGGAACCCCCAGGGTGAATTTCTGGTTACCCATCCAGTCATCCATATTATGGTTAAATAGGGTCAATGAGGGGCTTTGTTTAACATGAATAGGAAGCTTGTTCCAAAGGTGGGGCAACCTTTGTGAGACAAATCTGTCTCTCCAGCAAGTTCTGTTGATATCACATACCAGGTTAAGGTCCTTTGAGTGAGTGACTCATGTGTCATTTGACTTGCAAATGTGCAGCATTTCCATCAAAGCTGGGTTAGAGATTGCTCTTGAGCAGTCTGTATGGCACAGAGTAAAGTGACAATGATTTCAGTCTGTTCACATAAGACAGATCTTGAAGACCCTGAATTTTCTTTGTAAGGAACCTTTGTGGTATCTCTAATTTCTGCAGATGTTTGAAAAGGAACATACCAATGGGAGCATTGTACTCTATTACTGGCCTAATGAGTGAAGAGTACATGGGGGTTGTAACCACTTTTTACTGGAGGCAATGCCCTTACTTATGAGATGAGCCTTATAAAATGCCCTTCTTACCACAGTGGAGACATGGTAATCAAAGTTAAGGTTGCTGTCAACCTGTGTGCCCAGATCTCTCACTATTGACTGTATGCTTAGGGTATTGCTATTGATGTAGCAGTTTGCAGGAACATCACCCTTGCTGAATTGTTTAATAATGCATTTTTTACATTAAGTTTAAGACCATGTCTTTCGCACTAGTCATTAATCCACGTAAGACCTTCTTGCAGGATGTTGACCTCACTAGGGGTGTCAATGATGGATCCCAGTTTGCAGTCATCAGCAAACTTTGTCAACCACAGTCCTTTAGTTTTAGTCTGCACTTCAGACAAGTGGATTCTGAATAGTGCGGGTTCCAGAATGGATCCCTGTGGAACACCACTGTTTATGGGTCTGCTGGAGGAGGTGGGGTTCCCTATTTTGACTGTATGAGTTCTATCAGTGAGCCAGTTTGCAACCCACCTGACAATATATGGGTTAATACCGAGCTAGGTGAAGTTATCAATGATGCCTGAGTGGGGGATTGTGTCAAAGGCCTTGGCTAAGTCTAGGTAGGCCATATGCACAGATTTGCCCTCATCTAGGGCTTTGGTGACTGTCTCGAAGAAGTTCACCAAGTTTAACAAGCATGATTTCCTTTTTACAAAGCCAAAATGTGTGGGGTCAAGCATTTGGAGATTTCCTATATCTTTGTTAATAAGGTCCATGATGATTTGTTCCATGGCCTTGCAGATAAGGCTGGTCAGGCTAATGGGTCTATAGCTGCCAGGGTCTGTAGATGCGCCCCCTTTGTGCAAAGAGATGATGGTAGCTGTTTTCCATTCCACTGGGACAAAGCAAGTGCTTAGGCTGTGATTGAAAAGCGTGCTCAATGGTGATGCTAATTCCTGTTTTAACCCATTCAGAACACAGCCTGGGATGTTGTCTAGTAACACAGAGGCTGTTTTTAGCCTTGGAGAGGGCATTTAAGACCTGCTCCTCGGACATACTTGGAGGGGTCAGGTGTTTGGGATGCTTTGGGGTATATGTGGCAGGGACAGGGGCCTGAACCTGTCAGCCAGCAGGTTTGCTATATCCACAGGTTCTATATATGTAGTACCATTAAGTACGAGTTCAGCGCATATCTGGGTCTTACCTTTGAGGTTATGAATGTAACTAAAGAACACCTTGTGGTTATCCTTAGTTATGGAAGCTAATCTGGATTCATAGTTAGCATTGCAAGACTTCACTAGGAGTCTTATTTGCTTGTTTAAGTTGAGGAGTGAGTATTTCCAGTTTTGAGACCATTCCTTCCTGCTCTTAGACAGCAATTTCATTCTCCTGTTGTATAGCCTATTAATGGCAGTTGTCCACCAGGCAGGTTTGTTTTTCCTTGAAGATCTTGCCTTGGTTCTATCAGGTATGGCAGAGTCAATACAATTGTACAGGTGCTTGCATAAAGCACTGGTGTATAACTCAGCATAGGTGTCCAGTCCATCACTGGAGGGAGGGGCTATGAAGCTATTTATGCCATCATGTAAGAGGGTGTAATTAGCCTTGGAGATGTTTTTTAGTGTAGTTGTTGCCACACACTGGGGGTGATGCAGTGGTTTCCCATGTTGGAGAGCACAAGTTCCAGGATGTTTGAGCCCCTTGTGAGTGTGTCAACCAGCTGGTCCAAGGCATTGGAGTTGATGAAGTCCAGGAACCTTTGGGCAAGTGAGTTAAAACATGTACAATTTACCCAGTCTATGGATGGGTAATTAAAGTCACCCAAAACCAGGGTGTTTGGTTGTATCTTGATTGACTCAGGTAGATACAAGTAGGCTGAGTGGATGTCCTGATTCATGGAGGGGGTCCTATACTGGCATGACCTGAAGAGGGGTCTTACCTACAGTCAATTGCACCTGAAGTAATTCAAGGGACTCATGCTGTTTTACCAGTCTAGAGGTGTTGTTGTTTGTCATTCAGCTTTTTCCCGGTAAGGAGTCGCCACAGCGGAACATCGATCCATTAATGATTAGCAGTAGATTTTTATGAAATGCTGAGGTGCAAGCTCGACGCCCAACCTTCAACGAAGGCATGCCCATGTATGCACGCATGTCTTTTGAACACTGCCCAACCACGGGGAGGACATGCAGACGCCACACAGAAGGCACTCCCAAGCCAAGCAGAGAATCGAACGGGAGAACCTCTTGCTGTGAGGTAACAACTCTACCGGCGTACCACCGCGGCACTTATATCTTTAATCAATATTGATACACCACCTCCTTTAGTTCTCATGTCTTCAGTTTTTGATCTGAATGTGTAGAAGGAAATGTAACCTGGCATAGCTGGAGTGCTCTCCTCAGCCTTAAACCAGGTCTCAGTGACTGCACAAATGTGAGCATCTTCCAAGGTGAGGACTGCTTCCAATGAGTGCAGTTTCTGGTTTAGACTACTAGCATTTAGCAGCATAACCTTGAGGTTGTATTAGAGGGTATTATTACATCTGCAATTTTGTTCTTGTGACATTACCTAAAAATGCACTATTGGGATGGCAAGATCCTTAGCCAGTGACCGAAATCCCAGGGGTAACAGATGAAGACCATCTCTGGCAAAGCATCGAGGTCTGTTGACCATGTCATCCCAGGCTAACAGATACTGGAAACCCTTTGAATGACACCAGAAACTAAGCCAAGTCAATTATTTTTTGTTTGTATTGAGGTATCATCCTAGGCAAAGGTAAAATGCTGCTTAAAGCTAAGGGCATACCTGCCTGAGACACATAATCCAAGAGCTTAGTCATGTCTCTCTTCATATAGTCCAGTGAGATACATCTCAATTCATTCACACCAACATAGACTGTGACAGAGTCATAACAGTGCCTGTTGGTGATAGACTTGAGCTCGTGTGTGATGTGGCAGGTCCTGGCACCTGACAGGCAGCTGACTGTGGCCTTTCCCTTATTCAACCTGGTGAGAGGGACATTTGTGTGTCTCACAGTTGAGATGCCTATGACTAAGATAGTTGTT
This sequence comes from Protopterus annectens, assembly GCF_019279795.1. Classification (NCBI taxonomy): domain Eukaryota; kingdom Metazoa; phylum Chordata; order Ceratodontiformes; family Protopteridae; genus Protopterus; species Protopterus annectens. The sequence goes on from NC_056743.1 coordinate 1,764,049,437, forward strand.
TTTCTGTTATGCCTTAAGGGCTTGACTGGTAGGACACTGGTCTGTGTGATATATTATGTTTACTATGTTCTGCAGAGGATGTATTATGTGAAGCATGCTTGTGTTTGTGTTTTTGAGGTCTCTGATGTTTAGGTAAGCTTCTTGCAAGGATCCCCACATATGTAGGTTTATGTGTTGCTGGTTTGTGGTTTGGTAGGTGCTGGGGGTGAAGTGTGCATGCCAACAACCTGCTTAGTATCAGATGGACTGACTGGTGAGTGAGAGAGCCCTGATTCTAGGTTCTTGATATAGATGCATTTCTCATATAATGAATTTGTGTGGACTACAGGAGGTGGATTGTCAGTGCACGAGGCAATTGCTACATTGCCTCAGGATGCCCATGTCAACCAGGCTGAATGGAGAAACTATGGTAAATTGTCCATCCATAGGGCTAGGAAAGTTGATGTGGTCAGAAAACGGGTAGGACAGGAAGGAACACGTAAGGCGGAAGACAGGAGAAGTGGACAAAAAATATGAAGGGCTAGTGTGTAGGATCGGTGTTGGTACTTCAGGAGCTTTGCTGAATATATCATCTGTCAGTGAGGGGCAATCACAAGAACACACCGATGGAGCACCAGCAGAGTACTAAAGGAAAATTTGCAGGCAAAAGTGTTTGGGTCTATAACCACCAATGATGCCCACTATTGTACAGCAGTGTGTGATGCACAAACATGGTGCTATGTAGCAACCAACCACAAACTAATCTAAACATTAACCAATAAAAATGCAAAACTGAGCCCTATTTCAGCAACCTTCAATCAGATGGGTTCTAACTGCACACTCTTCTCATTAGGGTACAGGGGAACCCTCTCCAACAAAAGATGGCCTGGTTTAGTACTCAAGTTATACAGAGCTAGATTCAGCAGGTCTGAATCTAGTCTATGCTACAGCAAACAAAGTGCACCAATTTCAGAAAAAAAAGTTCAAATAAGCAGGCACAATAAGCCTTCAACCAGCAATTCCCAGCTCAGAAGGGCAGAAGCTACCCTCTCCTCCCACAAGAGTGTAGATCACAAACCTTCTTAATGTAAAATAACTGGCCTGAAGTCCAAGTGCTTAAACCAAAACTAAAACACTTGTAGAATAACATACACACTAATCCTTCAGCCAGCAATTCCCAAATTAGAAGGATGTAAGCTACCTCTCCTGCCACAAGAATGTAGCCCACAAACCTTTCTAATGTAAAACAACTGTCCTGAAGCCCAAGTGCTTAAACCAAAAAGCTTAGAATAACAGTTACAATTTAATCAGGCTACTAACAAGCAGTAATAAATTCAGCAGAATAAATACAATTAAACACTTTTAAGAACAAGCAGCAAAAACAAAATAAAGTAGGAAAAAGTGCCAATACAGTAAAAACAGCTGAATACAGTGCAATGTTTTTAGGTTACGTGGGAAGAGAGGAAACAGAAGATAATTAAGAGCTGAGGAACTAAGTGTGTGATTCTTTCCAAATGATCTCTGTACTCAGTAGAGTGAGCTGATGAGATGGGACTGGGAGGAGTGTCCAAAATCAGATTTATAGTAGGGGTGGGCAACTCAAAAGCCACCAAATTTAAGAACAGAACAACAGCTGGGCAGGTGTAGGGGAAAAATAAAATGCAGCCAGACATCAGCAATATTCAGCAGACAGGCCACCAAACAAACAAAAAAATGCAGCCAGAGATCAGCAATATTCAAGCAGAGTACAGCAAGCAGGCCACCAAACAATCACTTCAGCTAAATAGAGATATTTCTAACTAAAAGATCAATGCTGTTTCTCAGCTCCTCTCACTAATTAACTGATGATATTCACTGTTTGCAGGGGATTCTTTGCTAACCTTTTTTAAATGACCCTAGCCAAGACCTCTTAAAACTCCAACAGAACAGAAAACTTAAAACAAAACAAATGTAATACAAGAATAAGATACAAAATAGAAGTGATCAAACCTTAAATGAAAAGCTTCAGTTCAAAATAAAATGCAGCCAGACATCAGCAATATTCAAGCAGAGTACAGCAAGCCAAAAGGCACTCTGTAATGTCAGACATCAGTTCACACCCCTCCACTCAAGTTGGCTGCCTTGAGAATGGAAACCCTACCTAAGTACAGATATCAAAACTTAACTCACATGTCACTGCTCAAGGCTAATAAGGAAATGTATCTAGTGACCTTTCTTCACTGAGCAAGTGACAAATAATGAATTTTTACAGTATGCTAAGGGAATGCATACACTGACAAAGTGTTACCTAGTCAGTTAGAATAGAAGAACAGTAACTGCAGGCAAGCTCAACCTTAGGACACACTGTAGGGAGGGAGACCTTTTTTTTTTTTTTTTTTTTGTAAGGGTGCAGTGTCTGGATATCAGCTATGTGCCATGTTACTTGACTAGCTTTTCCCACCCCTAGTTTGTCACTACACTGCAGAGCATTGCTTTTAATAGTAGATGTCAAGGTTTGAAATCTGAAGTAAAGTGATTGCATACCTTTCAGAATCTAACAGTAAAGAGAAAATAGTTGAAAAGAAAAACTAAAAGTAGAATTATTTCAGGTCTGCTTACCTCAACTCATCTGTAAGTTGTCGCTGTTTGTAGAACCAGCTTATGATCTGAGGACTGGAGGTCAGAACATACCTGTTGCAACTGGCCTGCAGTTGTTTTATCTGAGCAAGGATTTCAAACTCCTAAAAAAAAAACATAAAATCAGGCTTATTGACATAAGTAAAATCTCATTAAACCATATAAAGCATTATCATAACAAAAATGGCATGTGAATTTAATTGCATATAGTGCCTTAGATTATCACACATGCAGTACAACACAATGGAATTAGTGCATAGTAGAAAACTTACTAATGCATTTAACTGGTGTTTGAAACCTATTCATGCCATATATATATACTCCTGAAGAAATGCTTAGGCCTTCTTTCTGCATATTTCTGTACTACCTTCCATATTCATGTTACTTCTGAGATTTGACTTAATTACCAGTATTGTTTCCAGTTAAGTAAGATTGGTAGGTTCTGCTTGTTTTTTGTACCCTGGAGTCAGTGTAACTTTGTTACTGCTTGTGGCCACTTTTTGTACAATTAAAACGGAATGCTTAGAGGAGGCTTCAACCTACTGTCCACTGCTGATCTCCATGGGCATTCAGTAGAAAACTATATTTACCTCACTACCCTGTGCCAGTATTTGTGGGATACAGGTGGCTAGAGTACAGGACACTTGAGTAAAGGACTAAATTTATTAAAGACAATGGAGCTGATAAAAGTGATTCCAAAGTATAGACATCCGCAGTGATTTGGGACCATGCAAAAACAGCAATATGTTAAATATGTATTTCATTCTGACACAGATTCAGGCCATTCAAGGTAAAAACTGGGTCTGCTCATGTCTGCATTTCTGCTATGAAGTTAGACTGCTGAATTATTTCTGAACGGAAAACTGCTACTTCAGCAAAATTTGTTCACATTATTTATTTCGGAGAAATGTTTTATTTAAAAGCAGTGAGCTTAAAAAAATCAAGATTTACTTCAAAGTCCATACATAATATCCACATCTAAATCTCTGGCCAAAGATTAATCTCTTAAAACACAGACTGAATGAATGTATATGATGTGTTTATATGTTGTAAGCTCTGCCGAAAATGAATCGTTTAAAACACACACTGCATGTATGTATAACACGTGTTTTCATATGATGTGTGTATATGTTGTAAGCTCTGCCGAAAATGAATCGTTTAAAACACACACTGCATGTATGTATAACACGTGTTTTCATATGATGTGTTTATATGTTGTAAGCTCTGCCAAAAATGAATCGTTTAAAACACACACTGCATGTATGTATAATACGTGTTTTCATATGATGTGTTTATATGTTGTAAGCTCTGCCGAAAATGAATCGTTTAAAACACACACTGCATGTATGTATAATACGTGTTTTCATATGATGTGTTTATATGTTGTAAGCTCTGCCGAAAATGAATCGTTTAAAACACACACTGCATGTATGTATAATACGTGTTTTCATATGATGTGTTTATCTGTTGTAAGCTCTGCTGAAAATGAATCGTTTAAAACACACACCGCATGTATGTATAATACGTGTTTTCATATGATGTGTTTATATGTTGTAAGCTCTGCCGAAAATGAATCGTTTAAAACACACACTGCATGTATGTATAATACGTGTTTTCATATGATGTGTTTTGCCTTTTTAACTGTTTTCCACATATGACCAAAATGACAAGAAAATAACATCACAGATACAGATTAAGTGTAAAAACATGTTTGCAGTTACATAACTGCAACAAAAAGATAAAATAACAACATATTGTTTTCAGGTTCAAGAAAAACAGCTGCTATGTCTTGACAAATGTCCAAGATAAAAAAAAAATGAGACTGATTTCTGAAGAAACTGTTTACCTGCTAGAGAAGGAAAGTGAATGATAGAATCAGTGAGACATAAAATTCATGTGGACCAAAGAAGTCAAGAGAAGATGTGTGCTAGAGTCAGGCTGCAAACAGGAATTGTTACAAACTAGCAACATGAACTGATACACTGTAATAGTACAGCTGTCCTGTTGGATGACAGCCAATATGTCACACAGACACACAGAAGGTTCACCTCTAGGATATCTGGTTTAAAAAGCATATAAAGAGTTATTCTATATATTCTATACAAACTGGTTTTCCATGTTCCTGTTTGTATAATGCAGTCATGATTCCAAAATTAGCCCCTTAACCTCCCTCATAGGCAAAGAGTTTACAGATTTTAAAGGTGCCTAGCCTACCTGTCTACTCTGCAGCAAACATGTTTGTTTATTAACTTTCTTCACTGGATAGATGGCTGGGTCCAGGGACTCTTCTCGGTCACAACCTGGGTAATTGTATTAGTTATAGTACTAAACAGTTACATAAACAAACAACTTTATAAAGGCGTATACATGGAAATAACCTGTATAGGTAGAAAACTAGGCTCAATAGATATCAGTGTTTGGTTTCAGTGTGAACAATTATTTGTAAGCAACATTTGTCGGGTTCTCGGGACAGTGGGCCCTTTTTTTTTTCTCCTAGTAAAGAGTGTTAGTTTACTTTTCTTAATGTCAGACGTTAAATGTTACTTGTTCACACATGACACCAGTTTGTTTAGCAGTTCCTGAAGACTAGCACCCCATTTAGTCTCCAAAGCCCTGTCTGCAAACAAGTAATTTTATTCTGTTGTGAACTCTGGTATGACACTACCAAATGCCATTGGTACCAGTACAGACAACTACAGCTCTTTGCTTATCACTTGCCTTTTTTTTTTGGCAAACTGGCTGTATACATCAGTTTGTGAGCTCTATAGTTAAGCCACTTTGTGTCTCATTAAACCATTCTGGCCATGTATTTTGGTGAGCTTCAACTTCTCCATGAGTTTAGTATGTGATAATGAATCAGTAGGGCCTTACTGAAGTGAAAGCAGTTGTGAAGATAGGTGAAGGCTGCCAGCCTAGCCAGATAGAATTTTGTAGATAATTCTGTCACTTATAAATACTAATGTAAGCCACAGGCTTGTTCTCTTAAATATGAAAAGACTGCATTGGATATTGAACTGCAAAAATGTAACAACATTGCACTCTGCTGTAATAAAGCCAAGTCAAGCATTTCATGACTGTCTTTGATGTCAAAATTTGGAGCCGATATGTCTAGAGGGAGGCATCCTGCCTATTGTTTTAAGGCCAGAGTTAATGCCTAGAATTTGCATGTATAATGTCCTTTATTGCTCTGGTTTCTGACCAGGTATAAAGAATGCAAATGTAGTTTCTGTTAGCCTGGGAACACCAGAGACGTGTGAAGAATGATGTCATGTGAAGCAGCTCTGTGTTATCAATTTAAAGAGAGAGAATCAGAGGGCTCAGATTATTTTCTCTTGAGAACATCTAACATCACCAACACTGTCTTGCTCTAGATGTAAGTTATTTAGAACTGTGTTTTCGCTTAGAAATAGCTAGGAAATAGGAAGATTAGACTACGTGTTTTTCTGTGATGTCACAACTTTTCTACAGTATTATTTTAAGTATTTCTCTGTCATCTCTGAAATCTTGACTAGCACTGTGTAGTAAGAAGTCTTGTCTTGTGTTTTCAATATTTATTATTAAATATTTTTAAACCTTTCAACTGTGGCTGTTTTGTGCAGAGATAATTTAAGCTCTCAGAGTACATTGCATGTATATAGTGATGCTGTACGAAGTCACTCCAAATAAGTCTGGACTGTTAGGTCACACTTACTATTTGGATAATAATATTGCACAGTAATAATTAGACAACCTTTTAAGGTCCTTTGAGTAGCTGATAAATATTAGTGGGTGGTGGCAGCTGGTACTACCTTTTAGACTGGGCAAAAAATGGGCACAGCTGGAGAACCTGTGCCAGCCTTCCCCAGGAGTGTCTGTGTGGTTGTATAAACTCTTATCTCAAAGTGTGTGGTGTGTGTGTGTGTGTGTGTGTGTGTGTGTGTGTGTGTGTGTGTGTGTGTGTGTGTGTGTGTGTGTGTGTGTGTGTGTGTGTGTGTGTGTGTGTGTGTGTGTGTGAGCTACGTGGGCAGGGACACGAAGCATTGGTTGGACAGAGAGCGTGCTAGAGGTTTTAGCTTGCCCACTAGGCTGAGATCTGGACCCTATAGCTGTGTCAGTGGAGAGTCTTATTGGGGACCTAGAGAAAGGGAGAAACCAGCCCCAGACTGACTGTGATCTCTGTGTGCTCTTAAGGGAAATTGTACTTTACAGTGTGTGCATTTATTATCCTTTCCCTATATGGGCACCCCTCACTGATGTTAGTGGTCAGGGTTGAGGCTCTTTGATTGTTAGGCCAGTGCACAGGTGTCACAGCAGTCCACACCCCCTAAGTTGTCTTACTTTTTATTGCTTATCTCCCATAATGCTGCATCAGGTTAGCTAGCAAGGCCTTCCATAAAAAAGCTATATTGCATCTACCACATAAGTTTCTTCTGACATTTTACCCAATCTTTCAACAATTTTACACTCTAATACCAGAAGTCATGGTTTTCACAGATAAAGATGTTATGAATATTTTGTACACACAGCCATGCTGTGATCCTGATGTTCTGCTATGATGTAGGTTTGTAATGTGCAATGCACTATATGCTGGCCTTATGCAGTCTGCAAATGTGCCTTCACACACACACACACACACACACACACACATACACACACACACACACAAACACACACACACACACACAAACACAAACACTGCTACCGTGTGTGCTTTATCTAGGCCTTGTAATCACAATGTCATGTCAAATCATTGTTTGGTATCTTCTAGGAGTTGTTCCATAATAGACCCCTTGCTCTTCCCATGCCTATCTACCTACATTGTGCTTCCAATACCTGCAGCTTCTAAATGAACCCGAGATACTGTCATCATAGTGAGGAATGAGGATTAAAACTACATTTATTTATATATTAGGTTAGCCTTCCTTTGTTTTTCCCGCACAATCACATTCCTTAGAGAAAATGTCACTTTTGGGGTATTACAGTTCCAAGCTTTTTTCCTAATTCCTACCTTATACAGGGGCACAACAGCTGTTCTCATTTCCAGCGGAAGCTCCTTATTCTCCAGTAACAGACTGCAGTCCCAGGAAGGAGGTTGCTCATCTCAGGAACATTGTCTGTCTGTCTGTCTGAATGTTGCCAGACCACTTACTAAAGCTGTAGAAGTAATCTCAGGGTGTTGCAGTCCTTTACTATTTGTGACACAGAGGCTAGAAGGGACCATTAAGAGCAGGTTTTAAGCAAAGTAGTTAGAAATCACTCTGCAAACATCTGCACAAAAATTGTAAGAGCACTAGACACATGGGATTATATGAAAAATGTCATCAGCATTCTGAAGCTGTGTGTAGGATGACATTCAAGATTCAAACAAACACGAGCCTTCTTTTAAAGTGGCTGTCACCAACATTTCAGAAAAGTATCTTAAGATCCCCATTTACTCAAATGCCTCTAGAGACTACACACCAATAATTTCCTGTTAGCCATTTAAGGCAGCAAATTGTCCCCAACCTGGAAGCATATCAGGTTCAGTCCCATTTCAGAAGAAATTAATCGATTCCTTGAACCATATAAATCAGACGGGCATAATATATAATCAGAAATAAAACAGATAGCTGCACTTGCCCCCTTTAACCTACCACAGTTTATGGAAGGTAGGTTATTCCCTTTTAATCTAAGCCATCTAAAGGGAAGACATCCCTTAAAATACCCAGAGTTGTACCAAGGCCGCTTGTTGCCCTGGGCAATGGCCCTTTTGTCCCTCATAGTAGTTTTAATTTTAGGACCAAAAAAAACCCCTCTTACAGACAGCATAGATCTTCAAGCTAAGCAAAGAGCTGCATAATATCTCATTGTTTTATTTTAGCTAAACTGTAGCAAGGGGTTATCCTACCTCCTTGCTTCAGTTCCTAAAGCACAAATGCTGACTGTTGCAGCTGCTTAAATGATCTTGCAGGCCCCTATTGGCCCCTATTCTGTAATATTGATTGTGCCCCCTAACAGATTGTACCCAGGGCAGCTGCCCCTTTTCCCTGTCCTTGCTGCATCTTTGGGATTTCTCTTTCGAATAACTTAAAGCAGATGTTAGACTTGGCAGGGACTCTGATAAATCAGCACAATTCACAAAGGCAAAATACTGCTTCTAGGTCCAACAAAGTTATTTTAGAAATCCTGAAAATTCTTAGTCAATAAACTTAAAAGCACTCCCACATCAGCTGCACTCCTGGAAAATACTTTTTAGACACCATAAAAGACCTCATTTTCTAAATACTTTATAATCTGAATAAACAATACTCCAGATACTGGCAACCCACAAAAGTCTATACTTTCCATTTCTGGAATTTAACATCCACTGTGCCCCTCTACTCGTCACTCATTAGACCCATGATAGAGTACAGTGCCCTATTTGGGATGTACCTCACAAGACAATTCCAACAGCTGGAAAGACCACAAAAGTACCTCACCAAGAGGATTACTGGCCTCAAACATATGTCCTATGTAGCCCGACTGAAAAAAGTCCGGCTGTACTCAGTGGCATATCGCTTACTCAGAGGTGATCTCTGCCTGACTTACAAAGCCATGTCCAACTCAGAATTGATGGACATGCTCCACCTAAAGAAATCCAAGTCACTGCAAGCCACGCACTCTAGTGAGCTAAACCTCACTACAACAAAAAATAGAATATGCTGGAGGGATAGATTCCTGTCACAGAAACTCCCCATGCTTTGGAACAAAATTCCAAACTACATCAAGCAGAGCCCCTCACTAACACTCTCCAAGAGAAACCTTGATGAGTGGATGGGTAACAGAAAATACACCCCTGGGATCACTTTATTGGCTCTGCTTGACAGAGGATCAGTTAATTAATCAATGGGGCTAGGTTTATAAATGCCCTCAGGCAGATAGCCTAGTACCTACCTATGAACCTATGAACCTAAATCTAGAAAAAAAAATCAACACAAGCAAAAATCCAGACCCACACTGGCTTTACCATGGATTCCTTAAAATGGATGCACCTTATGTAATAAAACTCCTGACAGGTTTTATTTGTTACAGATGAAAGCAACCCACAATAATACTACTAAGAAACAACTCTATCAAATGTATTTCTGATTTTAGACCTGTACGAATTCTCTGTTCCCCATCCAAAGTACTAGAAAAGCTGTTCTATAAGAAGTTAATGCAACATAAAATGTATGGTCTTCATAACAGAAACTAATAGTTTCCATTCTAGCTAAAACACCCTCACAACAACTTTCACTGCAACAAGTCAAATTTATGAATCCATGATGTGTGGAGGTCAGATTTGAGACCTTTACTTTGACCTCATTTGTGCATTTGAGTCTGTCAATAATATCTTTATTCTATGTAAAAGTGTGCAGTTTGGCTTAGGAGAAAGTACACTTGTGCAAAATCTTACCATAATGGTAGATGTCCTTGCCTTCACCGCTGCAGTATTCCTTACAAATGAGATTCCCTGCCATGAAGCCCACCGTCTGGCCAGTTTACCAAAGTCTACCATTGCTTTCAGGTACACTGAATGTCACCTGCACATATCTTGCGTAGGATAGGGCATAAAGGTGACATTCAAGTGTACCATCCACAGAACTGATTGCCCCAGTAGGAACAGCAGTCCAAGGAAAACCAAGGAGAACCTGCACATCCAGGAAGGAAAAAAGACCAGGAGGATGGAGGGAGGGAGTGAATATTGCAGCGGTGAAGGCAAGGACATCTACCATTATGGTAAGATTTTACACAACTGTACTATGCCCTTACAGTCACCGTTGCAGCATTCCTTACAAATGGGAGAGGCCAAAGCTCAAGAAGAAACCTTGGAGGAGGAAGCAGCAGAGCCCTCTAAGAAGCCATAAAGAATGTCATCAGCAAAACCAGCTCTAGCTCTGGAGATACCATCCAACTGGTAATGTTTAGTAAAGGTATGCACATAAGTCCAGGTAGCAGCTTCAAGAATAGAATTAGCATCTAAGCCTTTGTAAAAAGCACCAGAAGAAGCCACAGCTCTAGTGGAATGAGCCTTTACAGAAGAAGGAATGCTCTTGCCATGAAAAGTGTAATAAAAGGAAATAGCCTTTGAAATCCAAGTGGAAATAGTTTGCTTGGAAACAGCCAAACCTAAAGACCTAGGATGAAAGGAAACAAATAACTGGTCAGACTTCCTGACAGCTTTAGTTTTATCCAAATAAAATCTGAGCTGTCTATGCACATCTAAGGTATGTAGCACCCGCTCACTGTCAGATTGCGGAGAGGGAAAAAAGTAGTCAAATTAATAGACTGATTAAGTGACAACTCATTAACCATCTTGGGCATGAAAGAAGGATTAGTACGCAAGGACACCCTGTCCTCATGAAATATTAAAAAAGGTGGACAAGCCATAAGGACTTGCAAATCAGACACCCATCTGGCAGAAGTAAGAGCTAACAAAAGAACTGTCCTGCAAGAACAATGTTGCAAGAAAGCTGAAACTAAAGCTTCTGAGCCTCTCAAGCCTTTCTGTGTTGGAGGGAAGCCTTCTAGCTTATCAGTGGGAGTGGTAAGCACTAGGTAACCTGTCTACCACATAAGGAGTGGTTCTGGCCCAGAAATTGTAGTTATTGGCCATTTGGGCAATCTTCCATCTCTCTCAACTTTCTGATTTGAAAGCCTGCATTTGCACTTGTTTCTGTCCTGTAACTCATCTAGTGCAGATACAGATTCTTAGTTTTAGCACTTAAATTTGCTTATTCATGCTCAGAACTTGTAAGCAGTAAATAAGCTACTAATTACTATAGCGCTCTATCTTCCTCATTACCTAGAGGAAAACAGTTTTTGTACTTACTTTTCTCACTTTCTTAGAGAAAAACAGCTCTTGTACTCGCTTTCCCCACTTATCTAGAGGAAAATAGTTTTTTATTCAGGCATGTCCAAGGGTCAGCTCCCAGTGTTCTCTCCTGTCTATCTGATGAATCTGGGCATCTTGAGGCAATGTAGAAATTGCCTCATGTACACAGACATCCCTCTCCTCCTAACACCCAACACTACAACCTGTGAGAGATGCACTTATCTAGCCAAACTGGAGGTAAAGCTCTCTCCAACCAAGACTGAACTTGACAGTCATGAGGGGAAGGTAAACATTTGCACCACACCACACTCATCACATAGTCTCACTAAATCTACACCACCAAAATCCACACATAGTAACACAAAAACATTTGTGGAGGCTCTCAATAATAATCTGTCTAAGCAACAGAGGCCTCCAAAGCAGAAACGCAAGCAACCTCCATCCCCCAACACAACCCAAATGACACATAGCCCACAGACTCAGTGTGCCACTCAACCACAGACAATAAGGCAAAACAACGTACCCAACACACTAGTCATAGGTGACTCTATAGTCAGGCACACTGATGTCCCACTCACCAGGCTAAACAAGGAGAAGGTTACTGTCAGCTGCCTGTCGGGTGCCAGGATTTGCCACATAACCCACGCACTCAGGTCACTCCACAACAAGTACAAATATGACACAGTCATTGTCCATGTTGGTGTGAATGACCTGAGACATACCTCCCTGGACTACATGAAAAGAGACATGGAAGAGCTCTCCGATCTTGTAGCCCAGGCAGGTATGACCCTAGCCCTGAGTAGCATTCTGTCATCACCCAAAATGATACCGCAGTACAAGGACAAAATGATTGACTTCAACAATTGACTAAGCTTCTGGTGTCATTCTAAGGGGATCCAGTATCTGCTTGGGATGACATGGTCGACAGACCACAATGCTTTGCCACAGATGGCATGCACTTGTCGCCCCTGGGATTCTGGATACTGGCTAAGGCTCTTGCTGTCCCTATAGTGCCTTTTTTAGGCAGGGTTCAAATAACAAATTCACCACCATAACAGGAACAGGACATCAAAAACTGAGGGTAATGATACTCAATGCTAAAAGTCTAAATCTCAAAATGCACTCACTCGAGGCACTCCTTAAAATGGAGAACATCGATATCTGTGCAGTGACTGAGACCTGGATCAAGGCTCCAGAGAGCACCCCTGGATTACCAGGCTATAACTCATACCACACTTTTCAGCCATGTAACCTGGACCGAAACACCAAAGGCGGAGGTGTGTCCATATTCATTAAGGATATCCACACCTCCAGGCTAGTTGCTCAGCATAATGCATCCGAGGTTATCCAAGTGCAACTAACTCTGGGCAAAACTGCAATCCAAATTGTAGCTTGCTACAGATCACCCACCATGCCCCAGGATTCCCACTCCTCTTTTCTTGATGTACTGGAAAATATTAGGGTTCAACCAAACACCCTAATAATGGGCAACTTCAACTACCCCACCATTAACTGGGAAAACTACTCGTGTACCAACTCCTTAGCTCAACACTTTCTGGAATTCATAAACTCCAATGCCCTAGACCAACTTATCCACACCCCCACCAGGGGCAACAATATCCTAGACCTAGTCATTACCGACATGAGTGACCAGTGTTCCACACCTGAAGTCAACTCCTCGTTGGTCCGATCCGGCCATAAGCTTATCACCCTTGATATCCACATCCTGTCCCCACCCCCCATTAAGGAAACCACAGTAAAAAAATTCTCTAAAGCTAACTTCATGCCTCTTAAGACTGAAGTGGTGAACTTCATGACACCCATGCAGATGGACAATACAGTTACAACTGCTGAATCTTATACAAATGCACTCTATAGGCACTTACACGAGTGTATGGATCATGCTTTCCTTAACAGAACCAAGACACTATCCTCCAAAAAAGGAAGCCAATCTGGTGGTCCCCTGCTATAAATAAACTCTACAACAGAAGGAAGAAACTGTTGTAAAAGAGTAAAATCCCATGAGTGGAGGAGATCCCTGGTCAGCCTCAGTAAGAAGCTGAGATCCCTTATAAGATCCTCCAAAGCTAGCTACGAAAACAAAATTGCCACTAAATCCAAGGACAACCACAAAGCATTCTATAGCTATATCAAGAATCTAGATGGCAACACCCAGATCTGCTCTGAGTTACAGCACAAAGGCACGAAAATTACAGAACCAACTGATATTTCCAACATCCTGGCAGATAGGTTCAGTGCTAACTTTACCCCCCTCTCACCCCCTAAAGGGCCCATATCTATACAGGAAGAATGCAGAGTCCCTGTAATCACAACTACGCAGGTAAAAGCTGCACTCTCTAAAGCCAAAAACACAGCATCCATGGGACCGGACAACATCCCAGGCTGCGTTTTACATGAATTTCAGAATGAACTGGCTCCCCACTTAAGCACCATGTTCAATAATAGCCTTGCATCAGGCTTTGTGCCCACTGAATGGCACACAGCAACAGTTATTCCACTCCACAAAGGGGGAGCCACCACTGATCCCAGGAATTATCGACCTATTAGCCTGACGAGCCTGGTCTGCAAGGCCATGGAACGTATCATTATGGAACTCATAAACAAAGACATTGGTAACCTCCAAACTCTGGATCCCACCCAGTTCGGATTTGTGAAAGGCAGATCATGTCTCCTGAACCTGATTGACTTCTTTGAGGCAGTCACCAAAGCCGTGGATGAGAGTAAGGTGGTTCACACAGCCTATCTTGACCTCGCCAAGGCTTTCGACACCATCCCCCATTCTGGAATTATAGCTAAACTCACTAAACAAGGTACAACTCCCTACATCACAAGATGGGTTGCCAACTGGCTCACTGACAGAACCCACACTGTAAAGGTTTCAGACTCCAAATCTGACCTCAAAGCAGTGACAAGTGGAGTACCACAGGGTTTCGTCCTGTGACCTCTCTTGTTTGGCATGTACTTCTCTGAAGTACAGGCTAACACAGAAGGCCCCTGGCTGATGAAATTCACAGATGGCTGCAAACTAGGAGCCATAGTCAAGTCCCCAAATGATGTGGACATCCTACAGAAGGGTCTCACTGAGACAGATGCCTGGTGTCAGAGCCATGGCCTCAAGCTCAATGCCAAAAAGTGCAGTGTCATCCCCTTTGGTAAACATTCTGTACCTATGAACTACCACATAGGCAGCAATCTACTTAACACCGAATGCGTGATAAGAGACCTTGAGACCCAGGTGGACAGTAGTCTCTCCTTTGATAGTCACATCACCACAGTAGTCAGGAAGCCCTTCTATGTGGCACACCTCATCATAAAAGGGTTCTCATCCAGGAAAAATGAGGTCATTGTTCCCCTCAACTCATCACTCATTAGACCCATTATAGAGTACAACACCCCTTTTGGAATGTACCTCACAAGACATCTGCAGCAGCTGGAAAGGCCACAGAAGTACCTCACAAAGAGGATTTCTGGCCTCAAACAAATGCCCTACACTGACTGCCTCAAAAAACTCCAGCTTGACTCCGTAGCATATCGCCTACTAAAAGGTGATCTCTGCCTAACATATAAAGCTATGTCAAACCCAGAGCTGTTGGACATGCTACACCTAAAGAAATCCCAATCCCTCCGAGCTACACGCTTTAGGGACCTAAACCTTGTCACCACAATAAACAGGACACACTGGAGAGATAGATTCCTGTCCCAGAGACTTCCTATACTTTGGAACAAGCTACCCATCTATGTTAAGCAAAGGTCTTCATTAGCACTCTTCAAGAAAAATCTTGATGAGTGGATGGGAAATAGTAAATACACCCTGGGGATCACTTCTGTGTCTCTGCTTGACAGTGGCACAGGAAAATAACTTTCTTGGGTGGCATAAGCTATGGAACCTTGCTGGCTAGGCTTACATAGGCCCTTGAGCCGATAGCCTAGTACCTACCTATGAACCTATGAAACAACAGACTCAAAATGGGACTGAGTCATTTTTTTCCAGAATGAAATTAAGATCCCTGGGAGGAGGAACAGGCTTCCTGGGAGATCTAATATTAAGGATGCCTTTAAGAAATTGCTTAGCCTTAAATCTAGAAGCTAACAGGAGATTTAAAGGCAGACAAACAGAAAGAGCTAATAAGTGGACCTTAATAGTGGACCTTAATAGAAGAATAGGCCAAACCAGCATTGAGCAACTCACACAAATAGGAGACAACCAAAGGAACATCCACAGAAATTAGGTGCAGGTCATAAGAAAGACACCAAATAGAAAACCTCTTCCATTTAGACAAGTAGGATTTCCTAGTAGTAGGTTTCCTGGCCTCCTGCAGGACCTGCAGCACATCCTCAGGAAAAAAGGTGTCTATGAAGGATCAAAATCTTATCACCCACAGTGCCAGCTAAAGCATGGGCAGGTGGGGATGGATGAGAGACCCAATGCCTTGTGTGCAGAGATCCACCCTGTGAGGTAACTTGTGATGATTGCCCTTGGTTAGATGCAGAAGTAGAGGAAACCAGTAGCGGCCAAAAGGGAGTCAGCAACAAGATTTTGGGAGCATCCTGGTGAATCTTGAACAGGACACTCAGAATGAGAGGAAGGGGAGGGAAGAGGGAATGCATAAAGAAACATCCCTTTCCAAGAAAATGAGAGGGCACCCACCTTCCATACTAGAGGGCCTGGGACTCTGGCACAAAACAGAGGGAGTTTTCTGTTCAGAGGGGAGGCAAACAGATCTACTTGAGGAGTACCCCACTGGTGTACAATGTCCAGAAACACATCCCTGTGAAGCATCCATTCATGGGATTGAGTAAAGGACCTGCTCAGATTGTCTGCCACAATGTTCTGATTTGAAGGAATATAAACTGCTTGAAGAGTCACTTGATACTGGATAGCCAGATCCCATACCAGAAGTGCCAGCCAGCAGAGGCAGTAAGCTCTTGTTTCCCTCTGTTTGTTGATATACCACATGACTGTGGTAATGTCTGAGAATACCTTGAGAGGCCCTGGAGAGAAGAGAGGTTGAAAGGCCTGAAGAACCAGCATAAGAGCCCTCATCTCTTTGATGTTGATGTGCTCCTTCTGCTGATGAGGCAACCACACTCCCTGAACCCTCAGGGAGCCAAATGTTGCTGCCCATTCCACATCTGAAGCATCTGTGAACAGATCCTGAGAGGGAAGAGGAGGCTGAAAAGGGTGCCCTGGATTTAGAGACAACTGCTGAATCCACCACAGAAGTTCTTTCTTGAGACACAGAAGAAGAGGAACAGGAAAGTCTAAAGGATGTGCATGCTGAAGCCACACCAACTTCAGAAACCACTGGAAGTTCCTCATGTGAAGTTTGGCCAAAGGGAGCATCGAAATGGTGGAAGCCATGAACTCCAGAGCTCTCAGAAACTCCCTGGCTGTAATGGAGGCCAGGGGAAGAAGAGTATGAAAGAAAGAAATTATAGTTAATGTCTTTGGAGGAGGCAGGGATGCAAGCATTGGCACCATTTAAATCCTGCAACCCAGAAAGACATGATCCCGAGAAAGTGTCAGGGAAGACTTTTTGAAGTTTATTGTGAACCACAGGCTCTGAAAAAGAGAAATTCTGAAATGAAGATTTTGCAAAAGGACCTCTGGAGAAGATGCCTGAATCAGCAGGTTGCCCAAATAAGGAAAAATTTGGATCCCTTGAAGCCTGCAAAAGGCAATCACAGGAGCAAGGCATTTGGTGAATACCCTTGGGGCAGTAGAAAGGCCAATGGGCAAAGCACAGAACTGAAAATGCTAGGAAGCAACAGAGAAACACAAAAATCTCCTGAAAAGAGGATGGATCAGAATATGGAGATAAGCTTCCTTGAAGTCCAGAGACAGCAGAAAGGCCTGAGGGAGCAAGAGAGGGAAAAAGGACTCAAGGGACAACATCTGAAAGGAAAGCACCTTCAGAAAAGTGTTTAGATGAGAGAGGTCTAGAATAGGTCTCTAAGTACCTTCTTTTATGGGCACTACAAACATTCTTGAATAAAACCCTTTCCCCCTTTGGGGCACACACCTCTTGAATAGTACCCTAAGACAACAGGTCTCGAAGAACCTCTTGGAAAAAAGGAAGTTGTTCCTGAGGAGGCTGAGGAATGCCCATAAAAGGAGGGTGAGAAATACAGACCATGAAGTTCCCCTGCCGAATGATTGACAGAACCCAAGACTCCTGGATGATTTGGAGCCAAACAGGAAGAGAAAGAGAAAGGTGAAGAGAAAGAGGAATGTGGCTGGGAACAGGTGGATAGTCAGACAGCACCTGGTTTGTCAGGAAAGGGAGACCTAAGAATCCCTGCAGTCTGAGTGGCCTTGGCAGGAGGATTCTGTTTACTACCCTTTTTACCTTTAGAAGGAGGGTGAGATTGCCTACAAACAAAGGCTAACTTAGAAGGGTAGTTTCACTGAAATGTAGGCACAGGAGAAACAAAGACATGCTTAAGCTCCTGTAAAGACTTCCCATTGTCCGAAAGAGACTTAAATAAGCCAGCAGCCGCTTCACCAAACAAAAAAAATTATTATCCAGAGGAGCATCCATCAACTTAGCCTTAATATCATCGGGCAAAGGTTGAAGCCTAAGCCAAGAATATCTCTTCAGAAATTAACCAAAAGCAGCATTCGTAGAAGAGGCATCTGCTGCATCATAACTACATTTGATAGAATGTCAAACTACCTGAGAGGAAGTCCCAAACAAGGAAAGAGCAGAAGATTTACTCTCAGACTCTGGAAGATCAGAAAGAAGAGCCAAGACATACCTAGAGATATGAGTCTGATAATTAATAGCTCTAAAAACTAGGGTAGCCGAAGTACTGTATAAACCTTCTGACCCAACCTATCCATGGTTCTACTGTCCTTATCAGAAGGCAGTAACTTGGACAAAGGAAGCAATTGCGATGGCTTATCAGAGGCTACAGACACCACAGAAGAGTCAGCAGCAGGACATTTAAACAAAAAGGAACAATCCTCAGGCACCCTATGTAAAACCTATCAGACTTCTTGGGAGCAGGGGGCAGAGAATCCATCTCTTTAGAGTCATTGGAAAGAACATCCAATAAAGCAGGTAAAACAGGATGAATGGGCGCAGGTTTAGAAGATTCCATCTGCAGTAACTCATAGTACCTCTTATGGATATCTGAAACCTGTGCACAATCCCACTTAAAAAATTCCATCATCCTAGAGATTGTGTCCCCAAAGGAAATTTCCTCAGAAGGATTATCAAGAGCATGAGAATCCTCCTCCTCAGACCCGTAGTCTAAAGAAGAAAAAATCTGGGTAGAATAAGCAAGAGAGTCATCATCAGAATCCACCTCAAAATAATTAAATTCTCTGGGCTTTAACCCCTCGAGGAGGCCTCAATGATAGTAATGCATTAAATAACTCCTGAGTAAAGGGACATCCGTCCTAGAAACCTAAGAAGGCCCAGACTCAGAACAGCATTTTACAACTGCAGTAGGAAGCTCTTCCCTAAACAGAAACTGCGGAATCCCTCTAGACACCTCGGAAACAGTCAACCGTGGTTCCCTCTGAATGCCTGAAATGGATGCCTGCAAAGCCTCATCAGACATGCTGCCCACCAGATCCTCAGTGGCCACCAACCCAGAAGTGGTAGAAGAATATGACAAAACAACCAGGCAAGCCTCCGGGTTTGTAATAACCTTGGGACAAACTCCCATTAGAGGCTGGACAGTGGAAGATTCCGGACTTACCTTATGCACCTTCTTCTTTGATGGCTGACCCTCGGGGCAGGACGTTGCATCCATAGTATCTGCAGTAAGAAGCTTAAGACACTGGTTCTCAAGATACAATCAAAGGGAAGAAAGCCTACTGCAAAGAGTTTTGGGGACAAATGCCTGACAAATTGAACAAGATGTATGGCCATGAGTAGCACCTAGGCAAAAAAGACACTTATCATGGCAGTCTTTAATAGGAATCAGTCACCCACACTGGCATTTATCCTTCCTGGGTGTCATTAACCCCAAACGGCACAAATCAAACAGAAAAAGGAATACTGTAGAGATGAATGTAAGGACATCTTGTAGATAGCTGATTTTCTTCTTGCATTAAACAAAGCACATTCACAGTAACTCACAACATCCACTTCTCAGATAAGGTACTATTCCAGGCTGTAGTCCTACAGGCATCTGTCATGAGTTCTTCACTGTTATATATGTTTATAAACATATTATCAACAGGTTTACTGACTATAAATAGCATTCTTTACACCAATGGTGTTATCAATTTGGACTCAACCCTCTCCTTCATTAAGGTAAATTCTGAACTATTTGTTAAAAAACAAAAAGAAAAATCTAGCAAAGCTAAACTTTCCACTGTGTAATACCTTAAACCTCTTGTAACAGAGGCAACATGGGATATATGCAAATTATCCTTTAAGGTTATCAGGTGTTTCAACTAAATGGCAATTCTAAATATCCATGACTTTTTATTTTACTTTTAAGTCTATTTATGGACAATTTCAGGCCAATAAAGCCAAACCCTCTAGCTGTGGACATGCATGTTTCTGCCTTCTTATGGCATCATCAGCACAGCATAAGAGGAATGTTTGACTTTTGGAAACACAGGGTTGTCATACCCTACTGATATCCATAAACATTAGGGTGTCTACAAAATATCCCAACTAACAAAAATAAAAAAAATAAAAAAGGAAACATGCGTGTCCTATGAACTATGGCAAAACTTTAACTAGCTCTGGAATTGCAATCAGAATGTAATAATCTGTTTTTTTTTTTTTTTTTTGCAACATACAAAAATGTAGCAAGTACTCCAATTCTTCAAAAGAAAAAAAAAAAACCTCAAAAGGACTTGGCTTACTCCAGGACCAGTGTCCTAGCTTCACCCCTCATCAAGATTACATAAATGTACTATTGCCAAAGCTGGAACACTGCCTTCCACTGGCAGCACTTAACTCTTCATGAAATATAAAACACCTCCAAAGTGTGTCTAACAAAATTTGTCAGTTTATTATATTATTACCACTGTTTAATCCCAAAATAATGTAAACTGGAGTTACCCTTCAGCTAAACTCATTTACCTCACATTCTGTGATCCCTGCCCTTCTGTGGCATCAAAGATCCACATGTATTCATGTTCCAATAAAACATGCAAAAAGTTTCACAAGCAGTACACTTTTTTTAATTTATCATTTTATTAGCTGCTTTATGCCCACTGGGCTAGGAGCCTCTTTTTAGGTGAAACCTGAGGTGGTATTTATACTACTAAGGGAAATCTGGCCAAGGCATTAGGAAACTTCCTATAGTCTTTTCAATAGGTGTCATGAGATCTTTTACATCCACCTAAACGGGTCTATATCAGCATATTGAATGCTGAAAACACCAAATACAATTTAATCGAACTGAAATGTTCGAAACCTCAAAAGAGCAAACTGACAGAACATTTGATACACTTGTAATAGGTGACTCTATTGTCAGACACACCGACGTCCCGCTCACCAGGCTGAATAAAGAGAAGGTCACGGTGAGCTGCCTGTCGGGTGCTAGGATCCGACACATAACGCAAGCACTCAGGTCACTCCAAAGCAAATACAAATATGACTCAGTCATTGTACATGCTGGTGTGAATGACCTGAAACGTACCTCCCTGGACTACATGAAAAGAGACATAGAGGAGCTCTCTGATCATGTAGCCCAGGCTGGTATGACCCTGACCTTGAGCAGCATCTTACTCTCACCTAGAATGATGCCACAGTACAAAGACAAAATGATTGATTTTAACAACTGGCTAAAATTTTGGTGTCATTCAAAGGGGATCCAGTGTCTGTCAGCCTGGGATGACATGCTCGACAAGCCACGATGCTTCGCTAGGGACGGCTTGCACCTGTCACCACTGGGTTTTGGATATTGGCAAAGGCTCTTGCCACCCCCATAGTCCCTTTTTTAGGCAAGGCTGAAAAGTCAAACCCACCCCCACAGACAGCACAAGGAACAAGAAACTAAGGGTAATGCTGCTAAATGCCAGAAGTCTTAACCTCAAGATGCACGCACTCGAAGCTCTCCTCAGTATGGAGAACATCGATATCTGTGCAGTGACAGAAACCTGGTTCAAGGCTCCAGAGAGCACCCCAGCACTACCAGGCTATACCTCATATCATGCTTTTCGGCCCCAAAACCCGGACTGAACCACAAAAGGAGGGCTAGTTTCCATATTTATCAAGGATATCCACACCTCCAGGTTAGTGGCATTGCACGAATATCGGAGACCATCCATGTGCAACTAACAGTGGGCAAGACTGCTTTTCAGTTTATAGCATCCTACAGACCACCCTCTCAAAGTCAGGAATCCCACTCGGCTTTCCTGAAAACATTGGAGAACATGAAGATCTCTCCGAACACCATTATATTGGGCGACTTCAACTACCCAAACATTGACTGGGAGCACTACTCAAGCCCCAGCACCTTAGCCCAAAGATTCCTAGAAATTATAAACTCAAATGCTATGGAACAACTAGTCACCACTCCCACAAGAGGGGACAACATACTAGACCTGATCATTACCAACATGGGGACTCTATGCTCCACACCAGAAGTATATCCCTCATTGGTAAGATCAGACCATAAATTAATTTCACTGGATGTCCACATCCCGACCCCACCCCAGCCCAGAAAACCACAGTGAAAAACTTCTCAAAAGCGAACTTCTCACTTCTCAAAACTGAAGTGGAATCCTTCAAGGCCCCAGGGCCAGTGGAAACTATGGCCCAAACTGCAGAATCCTATATAAATGCATTCTACGGACATCTCCAGGAATGCATGGATCATGCTATCCCAAACAAAACCAAGACCCAATCATCCAAAGGCAGGCGTCCAGTCTGGTGGACCCCTGCCATAAATAAACTGTACAACAGAAGGTGGAAGCTACTACATGATAGAGCACAATCCCTAATAGGGAAGGCATCTCTGATCAGTACTAGCAAAAATTATGATCCCTCATAAAATCCTCCAAGGCCAGCTTTGAGAGAAAAATTGCACAGGACACCAAAGACAATCATAAGGCTTTTTTCAGTTATGTTAGAAACCTGGGATGCAACTCCCAGACTTGTTCTGAGTTGATTCTAAATGACAAAAAATACAATGAACCCACAGACATCGCCAATATCCTGGCAGACAGGTTCAGTGCAAACTTCTCCACCCCTCCCCCAAAAGAGCAAGTATCTATCCCGGCAGTGGGCTGCCTCCCAAACATCTCAGATGCTCAGGTGAAGGCTGCCCTCTCCAAAGCAAAAAACACTGCTTCCATGGGACCAGATGGCATCCCAGGTTGCATCCTACATGAACTCCAAGAGGAACCAATCCCTCAAATAAAACAGCTATACAATCTCAGCCTCACTACAGGATATGTGCCCACAGAATGGCGTACAGCAACAGTGGTCCCACTCCACAAAGGTGGAGCCTCTACGGACCCTGGAAACTATCGCCCCATAAGCCAGACTTGCTTAGTCTGCAAGGCTATGGAGAGGATCATCATGGAGCTCATAAACAAAGACATTGGGGACCTACAGACACTAGATCCTACCCAGTTCGGCTTTGTCAAGAGCAGATCCTGCCTTTTGAACCTGGTTGACTTCTTTGAAACAGTCACCAAAGCCATAGATGAAGGGAAGGTAGTCCACACAGCCTATCTGGACCTTGCAAAGGCATTTGACACAATACCCCACTCGGGCATCATAGATAAGCTATCCAGCTTAAATATAAACCCCTATGTCACAAGATGGGTCGCAAACTGGCTCAAAGATAGAACCCACAGAGTGAGAGTTGCTGGAGCCATGTCAGACTCGAAACCGGTCACAAGTGGCATCCCACAGGGTTCTGTCCTGGGACCACTCTTGTTCGGTATATACTTTTCCGTGGTACAGGCAAACGTGGGAGGACTATGGCTCACCAAGTTCGCAGATGACTGCAAACTGGACGCCATAATCAACTCTCCAGCTGACACAAACATCCTTCAAAAAGGTCTCACAGAGACAGATAACTGGTGCCAGCGCAATGGTTTAAAGCTAAATGCCAAAAAATGTATAGTCATACCCTTTGGCAAAAACAATGTGCCCACAAATTACCACATAGGCGGAAACCCATTAAGTACAGAGAAAGTTACTAGGGACCTGGGGACCCAAGTTGATAGCAATCTCTCCTTTGAAAACCACATTGCCAAAGTGGTTAGAAAGACCTTCTACATAGCACACCTCATCACGAAGGGTTTCACATCTAGATCAAGAGAGGTAATCATGCCCCTTTATTCATCCCTCATCAGGCCCATCATAGAATACAATGCCCCTTTTGGGATGTACCTTACCCGACACCTGCAGCAATTAGAAAGACCCCAAAAGTATCTCACCAAGAGGATCAAGGGTCTCAAACAGATGCCATATGCTGCTCGGTTAAAAAACTCCAGCTCTACTCAGTTGCATACCGCCTACTTGAGGCGATCTATGCCTGACATACAAAGCTATGTCAAATCCAGAATTAATGGACATGCTCCACCTCAGTAAATCTAAATCCCTCAGAGCCACACGCTCGAGGGACTTGAACCTCAGCACAGAAATAAATAGAACTTGCTGGAGGGACAGGTTCATAACCCAGAGGCTCCCTTCACTCTGGAATAGAATTCCAGTTCATGTGAGGCAGAGCACCTCACTGAATCTCTTCAAGAAGAATTTCGATAAGTGGATGGGGGATCGTAGGTTTGTCCCAGGGATTACTCCCGTGTCACTATTAGACAGAGGCACAGTAAACTAAACCTTAAAAAGGGCACAGTATGCTCAAATCAAGGGGTGGCGTAAGCCATACAGAATCGAGCTAGGCTTATAATTGCCTCAGGGCAGATAGCCTAGTATGAACCTATGAACCTATGAACCTATTGATTTCTTTCCCAGGGAAAGAAGTCAGTGTTTTGTGCAAAAATAAAAAAATTTCAATACTTTAAACACTGACAGAAGTGGGGGGCTTCACCCCCCACCCCCCCAACGTGGAGGGCTGTGCCCCCACACCCCCCTACTTAAATATACCAACTCTGAGACCGCACCACAGTGGAGGAAATAGCAAACTCCGATGACGGCCCACCGATTTCTTTCCCTGGGAAAGAAATCAATGTTCCGTCAGGCCGCTCTTCTGAGATTTCAAACATTTCAGTTCGATTAAATTAAATTTGGCGTTTTCAACATTCAAAATGCTGATAGGAACCCACCTAAACTTCCACCACCTCAGGCAGATTGGGTCTGAGTTTCACATCTCTTCTGAACGCCGACACCCTTACAAGTATAACACCCCTTTATACTGCACTGTAGTGTCAGCAATCACTCGACCTGGTGTGGGAATAGAATCCACAGCCTTCTCCACCAAAGGTGACTATACTACTTGTTGTCCCACTGAGAATGAGTCCTGTCCAGGCAGCTGGAAAACTGCTAAGTGCTGTTTCAAAGAATATTAAAAAGTAAGCTAAATGCCAGTGTCTTAAAACAGAAAAATGGGTGGAAGGACCTCTCTCTGACGTCGACATATCTGCCCAATGCTGAAAGAAAGAAACTGACTGTCGATCCCTTAAAGCCCATGAGAAGCTCTTGCAAGAGTGGCAAGAAAGTATTGAAGATTTTTGGCACCCTTGCTGCTGTTTTCTCCTCTGTTAGCCAGAGCTAACAGCAACCTGGGCACATGTGTTGAGCCAGCTAAAGACTTTGTAAGACTGGCCAGCTGGTACATTCTTAGCAGGGTGTAACTCATATAGCTGAGGCTACTGCAGAGATGATTTAATCAAATATTTACTGCTATGGTAGGTGCAGCCTATACATTTGCATTTTCTTAGCTGCATTCCAAAGGTTTTGTTAGATGGCATCTATGAAAGTAAGCAGTCATTTCTCAGAATGTAAAATGGGTATTTGCAGCATTTAGTAATAATTCATGATTCCCAGGTAGGTACTAGGCAGCTGCAATGGAAGCCATTGTAGTCCTCGCCAATTTCCTTTCAAAGGTAAGAATCAAAACCTGTACCATGTGTTTGTCAGGTAAACATCTTAACCATCATGCCAACCATTTGGTCAGCTTTTTTGAGACAGTCACCAAACCCGTGGACGAGGGGAAGATGGTGCACACCACCTACCTTGACCTGGTTAAAGCCTTCGACACTATTCTCCACTCAGGCATAATAGATGAACTCTCTCAACTAGGCATTAATCTGTATTTTACCAGATGGGTAACTAATTGGCTCACTAATAGAACCCACTTAGTCAAAATAGGGAAAGCCACCTCAAGACCCTCAAGCAGTAGAACCGTATCGAGTGGAGTACCCCAGGGGTCAGTCTTGGGGCCTCTGTTATTTGGGATATAGTTTTCTTAGGTGCAGGTCAAAACCAGTGGGCTATGGCTGACCAGGTTTGCAGATGACTGCAAGCTGGGCACGGTTATCAGTTCCCCTAGTGATGTGGACATCCTCCAAGAGGGTTTCACTCAAACAAATGACTGGTGCCAGAAACATGGCCTCAAGCTGAATACCAAAAAATGCATCATAATCCCCCTTTAGGGTGTGTGACATCCCCATGAATTATCACATTAATAGCAACATCATAAGCATGCAATCAGTCATGAGGGATTTGGGCACCCAGATTGATAGCAATCTGACCTTTGACCACCATGTTGCTTCCATTGTATGGAAAGCTTTCTACATGGCCCACCTCATAAGTAACGGTATCTCATCCAGGGACAAGGAAGTCATAATATTCCTGTATTCTTCCCTTATAAGGCCCATTATTGAGTGCGACGCCCCATTCGGCATGTACCGTGCAAAGCACATGCAGCAGCTGGACAGACCACAGAGGCTTTCTCACCAGGAGAATCTATGGCCTGAAAAATCTACCATACACAGATAGGCTAAAAGCCCTATCCCTCTACTCAGTTTCATACAGACTCCTCAGAGGTGACCTCTGTCTGGCATAGAAGGCGATCTCGGACCCCACCTTGATGGGACTGCCGCATATCCACAAGTCAAGCTCCACTCACATAACTTGGACGTGTGGCCTCAACCTGGTCTGTGATATCAATAGGACTTGCTGGCGGGACAAATTTGTGTCCCAGAGACTCCCCCCTTCTGTGGAACAGACTCCCTCTCTACATCAAGCAGAGTATCTCATTAACCCTTTTTAAGCAGAACATGGATAACTGGATGGGAAATAGAAAATACATCCCTGGGATTCCACTCATGTCCCTGCTGGACAGGGCTATCAGGTGCTGCTTTGTCTATTCATGGGCTAAACTCTTGGCTAGGCTTATAATGGCCTCAGGGTCAATAGCCTAGTAACTTCCTATGATCCTATGAACCAATGATGCTCTGTGAAAGAATAGTTGCTACAGAAATGAAATGGATTTATCAATGCGAGTGCTAAAAGTAAATGCCTGCTCATTACCGTGGTACTTTTCAACTGTTACAATTTTATTTTATATCTGTCCTAAATAAGGTTGTGTTTTGAACGTGTATCCTGTCTGTGAAATAGAAGAAGGCATTGCACGTCAAATACACAAAAGTGTCCTAGATCAATGTGATTCATGAAAAAAACTGCATCCAAAAAGAAGTAATACTCACCTGCCCAAGGTGGGGAGAAGTCATGACTGTCCAGGAAAGATGAAAAATATTTCAAGTAACAAAACTGATAAAACTGCATAGCTGTGTTTTGACACAAATACAGCATACACAATTTGCCTGCCTTCAGTATTCTATTGCAAAAATTTAATGCACTGATCTTATGAAAATATCTCATGAATATGGACAATATAATATTTGCATCTAGTACAAAAAGTGATTTTTTTTTCTTTTTTTGCAAAGCAAGAACTAAATATCCTTTTGGTATGCAAACAATGTATTCTGATTTGAAAAAATTGAAAGCAATCGCTTTCATGAAGCAGTACAAAGACATTATTGTATGTTTTAGGAAAAAAAAGTAAACTGCTAATATTGTGCTGTTGCATTCATTTAATGAACACAGTCTCATAATGCTATACTTCATAATAGTTTTGGCCACAAAACTTCAACATTATGTGTCTAAGATGCTTCTCCATTATCTCAATGGGCTATGGAGAAGTTAACTTTATAAAACAAAAGCAAAGTGTTTTATGGAGATGGAAAATGCATTTGGTCTCCATTTAAGAAATGATAGCTATCACATTCACAAAGAGCTTTAAAAATAATTTTACTGTATGTTAGGGAAGAAAACAGTACAAGTTACTAAAGTTGAAGGCTGCATTTAAATGCAACATTATAACTCTGTGATTATCAACACTTTCCCCCTCAAAAACAGCCTAGTATTTTTATGATGTTAGTTCATGAATACAGACATCTAAACCATACAGCTATTACATTCACAAGAACAGTAAAGAATTACCATGAGGTGATTATGAAGAGGAAGCATTGAAAATGTCAAAGTTATGTGACAGTTTTTTGTCTCCCCCCACTGTCAGCTCCTGCATTGTCCCATCCTCTCTTTTCCCTTGTGTGACCTGCACCAGAAGGTTATCCCTTTTAAGAGACCAGCGGTAAATTCCAACAAGTGCAGACCATACCTCTCAGCCTCTTACAGTAAGAAATCTGGACAAAGCTATAAATAATGGGGGAACAAAGGAAAAAAAAATAGGGATAATTTTAAATATTGCTCTTACAAACTTAGAAAGTTGATCGAATAACATTGCATTAACAGAAATTTTTGAATGATATGAAGTGTGAAACTTAAATGTCTGTCATTATTTTCTGATCGGTCTTCAATAATTTGCCTGAAAACTACAATTTTATGAGAAATAGACCAAAAATATGAGGTAAAAATCTGAACATTCTGCAAAAATCTGTACAGTTGAGAAGTATGGTATAGACCCTAAGGGGAACAAGAGGTCATGCACGGAGAGTGGACCCAGGCCAAGAGAGTCACCAACATACTGTGGATTGTATTTTTATTTCTTTTAAGTCCCTTCTTCTGTTGACTTGTGAGGTTGATATCATTAGGCATGCATGCAATGGTCTTCAAAGGGTAGCATACCTACCTATGTGGTGACACATCTTTCTGCACCCCCCCCCTCACATACAGCAGCAAATGGTTCCACTTTCAGCCCTAGTTTTAACACCTGGGCTCACAAACCAGTTGTGCCCCTGCAATTTGCCTCATGCCCCTCCTTAGAAGAGGCAAGCAGGTAGATGCCCCATTTCCTGTTTCAGCCAGCCAGCTTTAACAAACAAATGAGCTACTAGTCATACTCATGTCACTAAGATCATAGGACATGATCCCTCATTTAATGGTTTCAGCTATGGCCTATATGCTGTGACCTCATGAAGAAGGCAGCAAGATGTTGGATCTTTAATGAAATATCAACTCTCCCATAAACAAGATGCAAAGCATTGACCAGTATTTATAACAAGCTGTTTAGTATACAACTAGCGTCTGAGAACAGACCACAAAGAGACTGATGCAAGCAAGTAGGAATTAATAGCCCATTTATACCATGACATATACAAATGTGTAAGGAAAGGAGGTTCTAATGATACAAAAATGCATGTGAGATGAACATAATCATGATTCGCAATCATAAGAGGAAACTGTGCAGACAGTACATTGTGCAATATGGTTAAGGTGTTTACCTCACAGACACAAATTACAAGGTTTGATTCTCACCTTTGGACAATTAATAGTTACTGACTAGGCATGTTAATAGTCTACAGACTGCTCACCTAGTATTTACCTGTGAAAAGCCATAGTAATGCTTCATGCTGAAAATGGGACAGAATCCCTGTACTTAACCAGCCGAACAACAAGTAAGTAAAATAAACAAGCACGTCAAGCATTGAACCTAAAATACAGTGTTTAGAGTCTACCCAGTATGTCCTATTGCCATCCATTTAAATCATACTCTGTGTGGAATAACTTGGCTCAGGGGAGAAAGAGCCAACCCCCTCTACAATTTCCTTGATAAACTCTAATTGCTTTCTCTGTCTCCTCCATACAGTGAAGTACAGTATTGTTTCCCCTTTTATTAACTCTTTAGCTGTATTGACATTTAAAATGCAGGACACTACACTACCCTAGTATTAGAATTGTCTATTCCCATCTGTAAATCAGTTAAGAAAATCTGCCGGATTTTTTTTCTAATCAGTTAATTTTTTTTTAAATATATTACTGCCAGTTGTTTTACTTTTTCTTAGCAAATGGTGTACTTACATAGCCATCTTCTGTGGTGGACACATTGTTTTAGAAGACCAATTGCTTTAGAGACACATTGGTTTTGGAGAGACTGCCTTACTTCTTTCCTTAAGACATATGTTTAACAAATGACTGGTAAGTCATTTTTCAGTGAGTTGATGGTCTTTCCAAAGTAAAATGCCTGACAGCCACCAGCCATGTCAAAGTAAGCCATGAATGGTGAATTACAGACAGTCTGTAAGATACAGGCATATTTCTTCATAGTGTTGGGATGGTAGTAGTGTTTTGGGTTATGTAGCTGCAGGGCTTATATTGTGATGGGTTACATGAGAGAGTTCCTGGGTTGTCCATGCAGGATTCGTTCTGAGGTGTCTCTAATCAATCTCTAATGTTTCTGATCCAATGATAAAAGAAAATGCGGTGTAAAGTTCATGATCTTCGTTAAGGCTTTATTCCCTATTTAATTTCTCCAAATCATTTGGGTTTCTAATACCATGACAGGGATGGACCGCATTCCTAAGTCTAAGTATGATTAAAGTTCATGAAATTAGTATTGTTTCAACCTTTGATGTCAGTCAAAAGTGCTCTTCCCAGCACCTGCATTGTGCACAGTAATGACTCCTTCTGCAATTTGTATGGAGTTACATGTAGTGGTAACATATCTAAATACAATTGTAGGTTCTTTTTTATAAGACCCATTGCTCCTACTACTGTTGGAACTGTCTGGGTATCTTTCGTCCACATTGCTCTTGTTTTTGCCTGCAAATCCTGATATTTTATGAATTTGTGTCTGTATGCAAGACACTGCAGTCACTGAGTGTAGCAATTTCAATGATCAATGCTACTTTTGTCTTTTCATGGACCACTATATCTGGTTTTCTGGCATCTGTCTTTTGAACTGCTGGTAATGGATGATCCCATGTGATGTAGACTTCATCATTTCCTATGATGCTTTGTGACTCGTGTTACCAGTGTTTTTCAGCTACTTCAGTATTATAATGTTTCCACAATCCCCAGTACAACAGTCTTGCCACATTATTATGCCTTTCAGTATACAGTCCTTCTACCATTAGTATATCACAACCAGCAACAAAGTGTGTGACTGTTTCTATTTCTGTTTTACAAACCCTACATTTCTCTGTTTCTCCCACATGTTGAATGGTCTTTGTAAATAAATGTGTATGTAACCCACTATCTTGGGGCTCCAATATTAATCTTTTGGTTTGAATTTGCCTCTCCTTAACCATTCCTGCATTCAATCCTGATGAGCATGAGGTTCTTCCAGGAGTTTTCTGTATGTGCAACTATATTTATGCATTTTCCAAATTTCTTGCCTTCTCATCTGATCCTTCACCTTATATTTTTCTTTTGGTTTTTAGCACATTCAGTTGCTGCCTGATTTTTATCTACTTCTGCTTTGATTTCTATTCCCACTTAATGCCAATATCCTTCTGCTAGACTAAGAAGGGAAGTCATCTTAGATTTATTCTCCTCATGTTTCAAAATTTTCACTACATTTGGGTCTTGTGAGGTCAGCAGATATGTATGCAGTTCCACAATTGCAGATCTATACATGTAATCAATTTCAAGTAGGCCAATACCTCCTTCGGAATGGAAAGTATGAAATCTTGGTATGCACTGATTTTTATAAATCCTTTCATGAGCATGAAGCATCCTTCTTGTTTTTTTGAAAAAAACAATCCAACACTATTTGGGGCCAGTCAATTATAGCTTGAATTTTGTTCCTAAATGTCAACGGTGTTATCAGGATTAATTTAAGTCTTCCAAAATATTCCTTATTAAGTTTTATTCACATTTGTTCCATGTTTTATTGTTGATCCCTCATCAGTTCCCAAATATTTATACACTCCCTCTTGCTCAAGTTCTTTAATATCACATTCTTGCCCCTAACTGATCTGATGTTGTTAATTTTCTTCCCATTCATCACCAGTGGCTTCGGTTCTGAGCCCCTCGGAACCGTGTCGGCCTAATACCAAGCTCGTGTACACCAAAAACTCTTGAGCTAAGCTGCTACCCACAATGCCTTTCTCCCTGTTACCTCAAATCTTGTTTGCCGTGTAGCCATATAGCAGCATTTCACCAAGCTTTCAAGCTTAGTGTTATTTTTCTTGATACTTTTTGTATTTTTGAATATTTATCCCTTATTTAGTCACTTTCTAAATCTTTCCCCTTCTATTTCACTCATTTTACTTTTATTGTAACTTTCCTAACTAGCTCTACCCATTGGGTAATTCTTTTACCATTGTTGGTACGCCCTCTCCTTACCCTTGTGGTATCAACTGATACCATCGTTGGTATCTTCTTTCCTTTTCTTGCCTTTTTAGGTGTTTAATATTCTTGTTAACTTGTGATTAGTGTGTGTGTGTGTGTGTGTGTGTGTGTGTGTGTGTGTGTGTGTGTGTGTGTGTGTGTGTGTGTGTGTGTGTGTGTGTGGAAATGTCTGATAAAAAAGGGACTTCAGGGTTTAAACATTGCACGTCTTGCAATGGTAAACTCCCATACAACGACTCTCATGACGACTGTGTTTATTGTCTGGGGGTTTCTCACCTCTATGTTAAACCCCCTTGTCAAATTTGCTAAAGTTTCAGTCAGCGGATGCTGAATGAAAGGAAAAATAAATTGATTTTGAAAGGCCTTCTTGGTTCTCCGTTCATCAGAGGCCCCTTCTGTGTTGGAAGTCTCAACCCCTCCAATAAAGGACAAGAAATGTCCCCATCCTGATCACTCTTCACCAGCTGGTGATAAGAGTAAGACTCATAAACATAAGGCCCACAAAATTTCCTTGGAACATAGACTTGCCACTTTGTCTCTGACTACTGCTACTGTTCTGAGCTCTGCTCTGATTACTACTATGACTCAAGCCATGGACATTACCGGATTCTCAACGTTGGCTCTACCCTCGGCACTGACCGCTATGGCACCGACCTTGCCTTCCACTTCAGCTACGGCACCAACCTTGCCTTCGACTACAGCTATGGCACTGACTTTGCCTTTGACCAGGGGCGGCTCATGCTATAGGACTGCAGGACTGCAGCCCCCCCATCTGTAGAAAGAAAGAAGAAAATAAAACAAAACCAAAATCGCTAGTCCAGGAACTCCACACATGTGTGCTTGGAGTTCCTGGTACTCACAGAACTCCAGACTGCTGTGTCAGGCAGTCCGGATAGGGGAGAAAGGCATCTCTGCCCTGCAGCCCAGAAGTCTGTGTGGTGATGACCGCATAGAACAGAAGGACACCAGACTGCATCGTCTGCAGGCTGGGAAAACCAGCCAGCCAGGAGAACCAGAAACCAGCTGTTAGCTTGCGGGGGCTGAGGAGACTGCTTTTACTGTGTAGCAGGACCGAGGAGACTGGAACTAATTCAGGACTGCTGTTTTTTAGCCACTCCCTGACTGAGGAGATTGTGTTGCTATGGGTCCTTCAGGTAGGGTGTGTGTGTGTGTGTGTGTGTGTGTGTGTGTGTGTGTGTGTGTGTGTGTGTGTGTGTGTGTGTGTGTGTGTGTGTGTGTGTGTGTGTGTGTGTGTGTGTGTGTAAAATCAGATGGAAGTGGCTCTGCTTAAATTAATACTATTTCTATTTTGTGATGCTGGAAACTCTTAATGTGATGTGACATTTTAACAAATAATGTGTGGTTCCCTTGTTGTGTGATTTGACTGAATGACATGCATGGGGCTTTCTTGTATGCTAGAAGAGCTTCTTATGAGGCAAAAATATGGACATTCTTTGAAAACCTGGATATTTGAGAGGTATGCTTGCTTCTGTTTAACTTTTGTTAAATCATAAAAATGCAACATTCTACCAGTAGATGAAACAACTACCTTGAATCTGTGCAGGTGCTTGGAAAAATCATATTCTTCATTTGGATAGTTGTGACGTAACACAACTTGCCTATAGTAAAACAGAGATGTGTGCCTTAAGATGTGCTTTTCATGTTCTCTAAATGGTCCAGAAATGGAGGGAGCATTGTCTCTAGAAAATACATCTAAAATCAGTACCACTCTCCATTATTTAGGAAAACAGAAAACAAACGTGTTGCACTTCTCATGGTTTCTCTAATAATCGAAAATCAGTTTTGAATGAAAGAGGAAATACTTTCAATCAAGAACGGTAACTAAACTGGCAAAAAGCAAGTGAGACAATTAACCGAGGTGAATGTATATCCTATATAACTCTTTGTCAGTGTAACACTTGCTTGATGACGTTTGTGTACAAATAAAGGAACTAGGCTATGCATACCTCTCAAAAAATCTGGACAAAGCAATATATAATGGGGGGGGGGGACAAAGGACTTTGCCAAAAAAATAGGAACCAGTTTTAAATATTGCTCTTACAAATTTAGAAAGTTGATAGAACCGGTTTTGCTTTAGCATTAATAATCTGAAGGGTATGAATTCTGTAACTCAAATGGCTATTATTGTTTTCTGACTTCAGTCTTTAATGACTCGCCAAAAAATGAGCGAAAATATGAGGCAAAAATCTGGATATTCTGCAAAATCTGTACAGTTGAGAGGTAACTTCACTTGCTGCACGTCAAATTATGAAATGTGGTCCCTCTGCTTTTGTAAATGCTGTCAACACACAGGTTAACCCCCGCAGCTTACGTACGTTTCACTAATTAATACATATTTATTTATCAGCTGCTACCATCTAACAGTATACAACAGTGGTCACCAGTGATTTCTCTCTCTGAAGACCAAACCGCCCTTACCGCATCCCCCCAAGGGTTAATATTTTGGTAATCCTCCTCTTCTTTTGTGTAACTGGTTAGTAGGGATATAAAGCAACATCAATAGAATCGGTAGAAGCTCAACCAATAGAACCGCCCGGAGACACAAGGGAGCCAATCCTCACAGAATTGGGGTGGCATTTGTAGGCCCGTTAGGTTGAACGAAGAAGGGGTGGGTGAGACTAACTACTTTGGAAGGGTGCAGTCTGAATTAATTAGCTCTTACTGGGATTTATTTTGTGTCATAAGTGGGGTTGCTCCTGTTTTCTAGGGAGTCTTTGCTCTACTTGTTTATACTTAGGTTTCCTGTCAAATGCAGACATGAGTATGTTGTTTGTTTTAATCAATCTTATTACATTATGTGTAAAGCAAATCTTTAATAACACTCTAGTATTTTAAAAACTGATTTGATCTTCCTATATTGTAAGATTGGTACAAGAACAATGCTTGTTGGGCTTTCTTGTATATTAGATGAGCTTTTTGGAATCCTGGTCAAACACTGATGAGAATGTGTTGCCCATTTGAGGTGTAATTCACATGTACGACTTATGCTGTACAATGAGGGACTTGAGGGTTAAGACAAAGGAAATGGTGGTCGGCTATCTAAGTTGTATGTGCCTTTTGAAACTGGCTGTCTGTCAGTCACCATGCAGGCTTTTGGCTGGAATTTCTCCCCTCTTCATCACTTCCCGTGCTTGTAGCAAGCAATGCTGCATTACATCCTTCTTTGCATTCTGTCATTAAGAACATGGAGTCATTAAGGAAAAAACAGTTGTAATTGCTCTACTTTAGATTGTTTAATGACTCAAAACACACTTGATATATTTCAAAACCTATAAAAAGTGAAGCCCATAAGTTTAAAGTTGTGTTACATCACATCCAGATAAAAGGTGTCCAGGTCTCACTCAAGCACTATATTTATTCTGACTTATTCTGACTTTACTCCAGCTCCCTGGTAAAATGTTCACTTGCTTACATTTCTGATGATTTGGCTCATTGAGTATTGTGCCATTATCATGGTTGTTTGTGTTGGTGATTTGTCTCATTGAGTATTGTGCCATTATCATGGTTGTTTGTGTTGGTTCAATGGATTAGTGATGTCTGTTGCTACCTGAATAACATTGGAAGATCACTGTAAAGTTTTTTCTTGCTTGTGATATACGATGCTGGAGATGGACAGCCACTGTTTGTCACTGAACGATTACTCCAGGGTTATCGGATATGTTTGCATGATGCATGGCTGTTTGAATTCTGTAGTACAAGCTCAGCTGTTGTATGTCGTCTGCACCGATTCCTTTTCTCTTTCCTTTGACTGTGTCCTTTGCACAGTCAAATGTGGCATTTTGGAGGATCTCGAGAGATGATATACAGAAAAACTTGGAGATAACATGAACCTGGTCGAGGAATGATTCGCAACTGTATTTCTTTTGTACTGCTGTTGAGCTCAAGATAATACATTGTCTTGGGAAGCAATTTTATTCTCATATGTTTCTCAGTCTCAGCATGAGTAAGATAAATCTGAGACCTGCTACAAATATTTACTCTAATGGCCATTTTAATAACGCGTAAAGATTTTATTTTGATTTATCTCTGATCTTTCTAGGATGCTTATAGTATTTTAATTGCAACTATGCATTATCTATAACTCATATAAAATAACCAAACCATAACAGAAGTTAAA
Source organism: Protopterus annectens (assembly GCF_019279795.1). Taxonomy (NCBI): domain Eukaryota; kingdom Metazoa; phylum Chordata; order Ceratodontiformes; family Protopteridae; genus Protopterus; species Protopterus annectens. The sequence continues at coordinate 1,764,085,495 of NC_056743.1, forward strand.
CAAATTTAACGATATATAGGCTTGTAAATGTATTGCATATTAATATACTTAGATATTTTATGTTAAATTTGTTTGAATTATTAAATGTACAGTTTAAGCAGGCAAAAATCTTGTGTTGCAATTCAAATGTAACTTCAAATCAGGTATGCACAGCTATTCTTATTTATGAAGAACTAGTTATAGATATGAATTAATTGTATTCAAGTAAGACTTTAGAAGCAACATAAAGATTTTTAAATACATACAAAATGAACCTCTAACATGAAGAATGTTGTCTCTATATTCGACACAGGATAGAAAAAATACTTTTATAGATTGTATTAAGTATAGAATATGATGTCTTTGCTAATTACAGAAGTTCTAGTATTCATTCAAATGTTTATTTCATCTACCACTGTTTGTCTTATTGTTTTACTATTACAACAGACCCTGGTAACTATCGCCCTATAAGCCTGACTAGCTTGGTCTGCAAGGCTATGGAGTGCATCATCATGGATCTCGTTAAAAGAGACATTGGGAACCTCCAAACACTGGACCCTACCCAGTTCAGCTTTCTTAAGGGCAGATCATGCCTCCTAAACCTGGTGGACTTCTTTGAGACAGTTACCAAGGCTATAGACGAGGGAAAGGTGGTACACACAGACTACCTAGACCTCGCAAAGGCCATCAACACCATTCCCCATTCTGGTTTTATAGACAAACTCACCAGCCTGAGCATAAACCCCTACGTCATGAGATGGGTTGCCAACTGGCTCATGGACAGAGCCCACATGGTAAGAGTTGTGGGAGCTAGGTCTGACTCTAAACCGGTTACAAGTGGCATTCCCCAAGGCTCAGTCCAAGGACCCCTAATGTTCGGCATATATTTCTCAGAGGTACAGGCAAGCACAGGAGGTCTATGGCTGACCAAGTTCACAGATGAATGCAAACTAGGGGCTATAACTGACTCTCCGGCTGATACGACATCCTCCAAAAGGGTCTCACTGAGACAGATACCTGGTGTCAAAACCATGGCCTCAAACTAAATGCCAAAAAGTGCATAGTCATCCCCTTTGGAAAAAACAAAGTACCCACAAACTACCACATAGGTGGTAGCCCCCTATATGTGGAAGACATAATAAGGGATCTGGGGTCCCAAGTAGATAGTAATATCTCCTTTGATAATCACATTGCCAAAGTGGTTAGAAAATCCTTCTATATGGCCCACCTAATCACAAAAGAGTTTGCATCCAGATCAAAATAGGTCATTGTGCCCCTCCATGTATCATTCATCAGACCCATCATAGAGTACAACGCCCCATTTGGGATGTACCTTACAATACACCTGCAACAGCTGGAAAGACCACAGAAGTACCTCACCAAGAGGATCACTGGCCACAAACAGATGCCCTATGCAGCTCGGCTGAAGAAACTCCAGCTGTACTCGGTTGCATACCGCCTACTCAGAGGTGATCTATGCCTGACATACAAGGCCATGTCCAACCCAGAATTGATGGACATGCTCCACCTAAAGAAAACCATATCCCCTCTAGCCACACACTCTAGGGATCTAAACCTCACCACAACAATAAATAGGACATGCTGGAGGGATAGATTTCTGTCCCAGAGACTTCCCATGCTCTGGAACAAAATTCCAATCTACATTAGGCAGAGCTCCTTGCTAACACTCTTCAAGAGAAACCTTGATGAGTGGATGGGAAATAGAAAGTTTACCCCGGGGATCACTTCAATGGCTCTGCTGGACAGAGGCACAGGGAACTAATCTAAGGGGGCAGTGAAAGCCAACACAATTCCAGCTAGGTTTATAAATGCCTTCGGGCAGATAGCCTAGTACCTACCTATGAACCTAGTATCTAGTATATTCCGCCCCCTGGTAGGTTTTTTTACATTCTGAAACATTTGTTGTTCCTGAATATAGTCTGCGAATAATTTCTTTACTAACATTGTTGAATCAATAGTATTTCAGTCTGTTTCTGGTAAATAAGTCCCCAGCTAATATTATTCTTCCCTCCTGTGTTTCATGTAAGAAATGTATGAATTCCTCTAGGTCATCTGCACTTGACTTTGGTGGTCTGTACACTCCAACAATTGTTATATGTTCCAGGGTTGTCTTTATTGTCACAGTTACACAGTCTATAGTATTGGTGTTATCATTGAACATGTAATATTCACAAGTCTCATAGCTATCTTTAATCCCTATCATAACATCTCCACCTGATTTTTTGTTAGAATGTCTGTTACAATAAAAACATTTATACCCTGATAGAACTGGTTTCCAGTCATTGTTCTTTAACCATGTTTCACAAACTATAACAACATCAATCTTGTGGGAACGTAGCAAATTTTCTAATAAAAAAACTTTATTATTAATGCTCCTAGCGTTACATTTTTGACCTGGCAAAAATTGCAAAATATCTGCTGCAAAAATTCTCCTCCCTGACCTAGAAAAATGCACACCATCCTGTCTGAACACGTGTGCTCAAAAGAAGGCTTGGATGCTCTACACATTTCCATGTTTTCCATGTAGGTGTTTATCCAAAAAATCTTTTCATTCACAATAACCTGACTCTCCTTTCTATAGGTGATTTGTGAAAAATATGTCCTAACACAAGTAAAAGCTATACTATCTAGGAGGGCTGTCAGTTCCCGACTAAGTCAGAGAATCTTTGTTGGTGACATCATTTGTACATACATGAATAAAAACAGATCCATACTTCCTTACATTAAGGTATTCCAAGGATTGTTTCACATCTTCTATTTTTTGCTCCTGGCAAGCATAACACTACTCGATGTTCATTAGCATCTCTGCAAATATAAGTATCAGTTCCTCTAATAACTGAATGTGGGAGGGTGGCCTAATGGTTAAGGTGTTTGCCTTACAAACACAAGATGCAGGGTTTGAGTCTCACAAGGGATAATTGGCTAGGCTTACAATGGCTCGCAAGGGCATTTAGCTTAGTGCTAACCTATGTAACCTATGTATCCAATTACAAGAAAATCTTTGCTGACCATCTCTGATGAATCTTCAGTTTCTAATACAGTCATTTCTGTTCTGTCAGTTGTTACGAAGGATAGATCTTCATCACTATTAGTCTTATTAATTCCACTATTTTCATTGCGTACTAAATTCTCATCCAGCTGGCACTGTAAATCCACAGCTTGAGCCATGTGGTCAACATCTGTCTTTCTCTTTTTTCTTACAGTAATGTTCTTCAATCCTTCCACATTTAGTTTTGATTTCTTCCTTTTCACCTGTCCCTTGCCTCTTTCTTCTACCTTTTCCATTGGAAAGGTGATGACTTTTTCTGTAGACTGAGGGTTTTCTGATAGACAGATATTTTCATTCCCTGTCACCAGTGTGTTACATAACAAAGCAGAATCCTTTTTACTACTTATTCTCTTTCCTTTACAGTCTTTAGTCAGTTTCTTTTTCTTCCTTGTTATTTGTTGAGAACTTCTTCCTTTCTTTCTTTTTTTGTTTCCTTCTAAACAAACCGGATCCTCAGATTGCTGAGTACTTGCATCCACAATTCCATAGTTCTCAGGGGCCTCATCATGTTTCATAGGAGTTGAATGTTCTTTGTAGAAAATAGATGCATCATTTCCTAAACCTGTTCTATGCCTAACATTATTTAGTTCATCAGTCCTGTCATTAATATATGATACAACAGTTCTCCAAGCCATGCCAAGTGCACAAGTGCAGTCATCATCATTAAGTCGAGATTTGCTTCTAACAATGGTAAGCAAATCATCCAATTTTTGAGACGAGGAACAAAGATCACCAGTGTTATTAGCTGTTACCTTTTAATATGCATAGCATTTATTACACTGTACAAGATACTTGTGCATTAGCAAATCGTTAATTGCATACTCATTTAAGGACTCCATATTCAATTTTAATTGAATAAAATATTGCAAAGGAAAAAAATTACACAAAGTCAGTAGCAAAGAATTCAAAGGAACTTAAATCAACTTCTATGACAAAAATTATACCAACAATATCCAACTAAATAATAAAATACAATAAAGTTGTTCTGACCATACAAGTTCTACCAGCCAGACAGAAGTTGTAATTTCTTTACGTCGCATGCTCACTGTAGCTCGCAGTCACACCTCCTTTTAACAGTAAAAATAAAAATAAATAAAACTTCTCTTACCAGTCAACTCCACAACAAATCACAAACCAAGACATGATTGTTTTGATATGCTCAGAATTTTCCTCTCTGCAGTCTCTGTAAATTTATAGCTGTTTAGACCCCTTGTGGTGGCTAAAGCTTGCCTGTCCATTTTGATTTGATTTAGCCTTTGGCTGACTAAAGTTGAAGATGATGCTGCCGTCCTGCAATTGTCCTCTTTGGTGAAGATACCTAGTAACTATGAACGTGTTATCAGTTTGCCATCCGTTCCCTATTGCAATATTACTAGCTCATCATTTTTTTAATGTAACAGGCAATTTACTCCTCAAGGGCGACAGGCACTTTATTTGTAGATGAAACGATATATAAAATTGTTTGCTAGCAGCAATCTCTTCATTAGTTACAGGTCTCTTTAATGTGGAATTATTTAGATGACTTTTACTGCTGCAGAGATTGTGAATATTTACTGATACTGGTGGATTGCAGAAGTTTGAGTAGACTTTTATGATGGAAATGTTCTCAGTTGGGCAGTTTTGTCATTATTGGTGCATGCATTTTGTTTCATTGTTTACATGAAAAATGTTCAAAACAATAAATTTAAAACACTCTCTAACAACTGTACTGTATTATACAAGGAATATAATTTAATGCAATCAGGAAGGTGTATCACACAACACATGTATGCTTTGTGTGCAAGGGGCCTGTTATTTGAAAACAGCCAAAAGTTAATCTTTATACTAGCCAAATGTATTTTCTTTGAATGTGGGTTTTAATGCTGTTTCAATGAATGTGAGTTTTAAAGGCAGAGAAGTTTTAATGCTAAGTCTTTTTTCATTGTGAGACTGCATTGCTTTGTTTAGCAAATGTCTTAGTGTTTGTGCTGTAAAATGCAAAATAAAGCTTTCAGTTGAAATTCAAATCACTGTAGAAGTAAAGCAGTATGCAAATTTTTCTCAGTGTTTATGGTAAATGGGGCAAAATAGTCAAGTAATGGGACATTGGAATGGCTGCAGGGGGGAGGCTCCATTCGACCATAATTTTGTGAGGGGGAAGGGCGGAAAACTCAAAGACAGCCCCGGCTGAACTATACCTTTCAACTGTCTAGATTTTCACAGAATGAATAGATTTTTGCTTTATTCCATCAACTAAGTTTATACAAGAGCAATTTTTAGTACTGTTTGTATGTTCCCCCAATATATTTGGCCTTGTCCAGATTTCCTGCATGGTTGAGAGGTACATGCAAATAAATTGCTTTATAGAATTAGGCATATCCAAACCTCTCAACTGTCCCTGATTTTGGCTCAGAATGTTGCCCTCCCTCTAATAATTCCTCTGCAAAATGGTAATTTTGGAAGAAAATGTGGGGGGTTTACAATTAAATAACTGCAATAATCAGAGTTATAGATTACTTTTATTTCAGAAATCCACGCAGATTCATGTATTTTGTCAGCTGCTCAAGTTAACAGTACTAATATCAGAAAAGTGTCCCTTCTTTGACAGGTTCCCAGCTGTATTGTGTGGCTATTTGATATTTTTGCATCACATTTTTGGTCCATTTTCATAAAATTGTGGTTTTCTGGCAAATTAGTGGCAAATCATTAAAGATTTAAGTTAGAAAATAATGACAGACATTTGAGTTTCAGATTTCATACCCTTCAGAAAATTCATACTAATGCAAGACCTATTATACTATTATCTTTCTAAGTTTATAAGAGCAATATTTAAATATTGTCCATATTTTGGGGCCTTTGTCCCACTTCTATATATGGCTTTGTCCAGATTTCTTGCTCTGAGATTGAGAGGTATGACAAATGTGTCAGGGCCATCACAGTCAGCCAGAGACATTTCAAATTGTGACATACTTGTTGCACCCCACTCCCCCATGTAGTAACTGTGGATGTGACCAAGCAAGGCAAGGAGCAGTTATGCAGTGTAAGTGTGCATATTATCCCCCCATCCAAGATAGTCCCAAGTACTACAGTGGCTTTTCATCTGGCCTTGATTTTGCAGAATGTTCTGGTTTTCTGTAATATTTTTATACTGTTGATTTATGCATCTTATTATTCAGAAAGTGCCTGTTGCTCTGTGTTTAAGTAGCAATGCTTTAATGACCATCAAGTAAGCTTGTCTGAGATTGTAAGATGCAAGTAAGCTTTAATAAGCATACTGTTAAAAAATTACCAACACTGAAAGCCTTTTTGTTGTTGCCACGCAGAGAATACTTACATAACCAGATAACGCATAAGCCTTGGGTATTGAAAAGCATATGACAGTATTTGTAATAAAGGACAGGATTACAGTATTTTAAAAAGCTCATTACCTTATAGGTTGGTACTAGGCTATTGGCCCTAGGACCTATGCAAGCCTAGCCATAACAATTCCCTGGATAGTTCTTCCCACAATATTTACTTCCCTGGACCCCTGTCTAGCAGGGCAACTGACATGATCACCGGGTTGAATTTCCTATCTCCCATCCAGTCGTCAAGGTTCCTTTTGAAGAAGGCCAAGGAGGCACTCTGCTTGACATGTATGGGCAGTCTAGTCTGTTCCAGAGTATGGGGAGTCTCTGGATCAGGAACCTATCCTTCCAGCATGTTTTGTCAATTATGATGACAAGGTTGACTTGCAGTCATCTTTGCAGGCTTTACCCATAAACTAAACAGAATGCCAATATATCATGTGTGGTCCATAACCTGTGCAGTAATCCTTTAAGTAATTTATCTTCAGTTTGTTCAAAGTTTGCTGTTCATTTTTTACATTGATCATGTTTTCCCCATGAACAAGTAGATAGTTGTTGTCAAGCAGCAGGTCTTTTTTGGATAAGAAACATTTTTACAAGTGGGGGTATCACAGAGATTGCTACTTTCAGCATGTTACTTGGTACTTTTATAAAGCTGAATATAAATTATAATTAGAACTGCAGTGTAAGGATACGTGGTTTGAGTTGAGTGCTGCTTGTTTTTCTTATACTTGATTTTGACTGGCATTCCAGTAATGTATTTAAAAAGTAATTTATTTTTTCATGCCTCACAACCTTTTTGTTTCCATCTAGACATTAAGTAAGCTGTCATGCAGCCAATGCATTGAAATATTTTTTCTTCTACACTTCATTTTGTCTTGATTGGACTCTCATAATGATTGTTTGGCACCCAAGGCAGCATATTTAATTAAAGTTCCAGTTTTTGTGGTTTTGAGCATAGCTCATCCCCTTTCTAGTTGGTCACATCCCTTCCCATTGGCCCCACCCATTCAGTTGTCTTCTGCAGCCCCCCCCCCTTTGATTTGAAGTCACCAGCCACCACTGCCTTTGACCACACCGAAAATGGTTCTGACCCATGCAATTCCTTTGGAACCGATGACATAGACTCTGAGCGCCTCTTCGGCATCGAGCCCTTTTACTACTCCACTGATTCCTTTGCTACCTGTCTCCAAATTAGAGACTACTGTGCCACTAGCTCAGACACGTTGGACCCGATACTCTCCTTCCTTGGATCCATTCCTGGGTCAAATGTACAGTCCCTTTTTGGACCGACCCGACTCCCCTTCAGGAGTGTCCACAAGGTCAACCAGGAGTCTATCCGAACTTGATGTGGTTCCCCTGTTGGATCAACTGTTGACAACCAGAGGGATACCAAATGTTCCTAAGATTCATCCCCCTCTGGGACTTGGGTCTATCTTTTCCAGGACTCCAACATATACTCCTCCTTCAGACCCATTGGTTCTAAAGCCCATTGCTCTGATGTCCTCTGTGGAACCCCATTCCTCGGCGTTGACAGTGACTGTCACTGAGGCTTCGAGGCCACCCTTTTGGTTTTTGGTTCCGACAGAACCATCCCTTCCTCAGACTCATGGTTGGGGGGCAGAGTCCTCAGTCCAGGGCATGGTTCCAAGTGTTTTATCGGTTTTGCCCTCAGATCCGGAATAACGTCTGCCCTGATACTGCTTGAGGCTCCATCCCTGGGAGTGGGTCTGACGAAGCAGGGTGTGACCCAGGTTCTGAGGTTGTCCTTCGCAGTTCCGGGCTCCCACTCCTCTTTGGGCGGGCCTGCTTTTCAGGTGATGGAGAGGGTACTTGCTTCAGAAAGCACTCCAATGTCGGAACTTCTCTGAGCTGCAGCTACCACGAGCCACCTCCCTGGGACACCGGGAGGAGAAGCCTCAGGAAACCCCATTTTGGGGTACTCATCCTTCTAAGTCTTCCTCAGATATTCCTACTGAAGAACCACTGAAGAACCTCCTCGGAAGAAGGTATGCAAGACGAAGCACATAGACTCTCCTGAAGAGTCCTTGACAGAAGACATGGACTACGATGATGCGGAGGGGTCCCCACGGTCACCCCTGGATGATGTCTCCTTTGGAGACATCCTGGAAATATTAAAACAGAGGGGTGGCTGAAAGCCCTCCAACCCTTCCTCAGAAGAGTCCGTGTTCCTGCAGGCTTTTTGTTCCTGGCCTTCTACCTCTTGGGTGACCCCACCTGCCGATGAGTTAATCCAGCTCATCGTGCAGCATGCTTGGCAGAACCCTGACTCTATTGAGGCATTCCCCAGAGACCTGATAAGATTCTCTCCACCCCAGAAGAGCATCCACACTGGTCCAGAGGTTTGCCAGTTGACGCTATGGTGGTGGCAGCAGCCACTAAAAAGGATCTAGCGGAAGAAAGCCCTGCTGTTCACCTGCCCAATGGGGAGTCCCGGGCTGTGGACAGGTTGGTAAAGTGAGTTTTTACTTCAGCAACATTTGCTGTCAGGTCCCTGAACTACCTGGCATATTTCACGAGGCTCCAATGAGATTTGATTACCAAACTTTCTGGATCCCTCGCCGGTCATGTTTCTGATGAGGCACGGGACAAGGTTGCCTATCAACTTGCCACCCTTGAATCTATTTCCAATTCGTCCATGAGGCTGCTCTCCCATACAACTGAAGGGGCAGCTAGAGCTGCGGTTGCAGGCATAGTCATGAGGTTTCATGGCTGGATGCGCATCTGTGACCTCGCAAACTCCTTCAAGTCCTCCTTTTTGAATGCCCCTATTGAACCATCTTCCTTATTTGATTCTAAAGTGAAGGACACTATGCCCAGGTGCAAGCAAGACAGAAAGACTCTGTCTACCATTGGCCTATGTTTTTACAAGACTCAACATTCTTTTTCCAGGAACCAGAGGAGTGGGAAAATTTGGCACAATAAATTTCAGGGTCCTTTCCATAACGCACATGGCAAGGATTCCCTCAGAGGCAGAGAGGATGGTGGAAGACACCCCTTTAGGGACAGAGTGGTCCCTGAAACTAAGACTCCAGGGATTCCTTCTTTGGGCAGTCTTATCAACTCTCCTGAAGCATTGCCCGATTCTTTCCTCTGGAAGCAGTCGGGGCTTGTTTTCTCTGCACCAAACTGCCTGTTACAAATGATTGATGGGTGCAGAGAATAATCTCCACAGGCTACTACATCCCTCTAACCTCCCATCCAAAACCTATAAAGAACCTTCCCGATGTTCCACCCAATCAAAGAGAAGAAGCAGCTTCAGAGATAAGAAAGCTGTGTCAAAAAAGAGTCATCCAACCAGTCCCTCCGGACCAATGCGGATCCGGGTTTTACTCAAGATTCTTTTTTAGTGCCAAAAAAGACCAGGGACTGGAGACCCATTCTGTATCTCAGCCATTTAAACAAACCAGTTGTACAAACCAAGTTCCGCATGGTCACTATTCAATCCATTTTCCCATTTTTAAGGGAGGATGTTTGGATGTGCTCGATAGACCTCCGGGATGCGTATTACCACATCAAAATGGACAAATGCTCCAGGATTCTCCTTCACTTCTGGCTAGGAGCCAATCATTACCAGTTCCGAGCCCTGCCATTCGGTCTCTCGACGACCCCTAGAGTGTTCACGAAATGTCTAGCAATGGTGACTGCTCATCTGAGACTTCAAGGATTCCAGGTGTTTCCATATTTAGACGATTGGCTCCTCTCTGCCCCCACCAAGCATCTTCTGACTATGGCCCTCCGATACACCCTTTCACTAGCGGAGTCCCTAGGCATCACTGTACACTGGGAGAAATCCAATTTAGAAGCTACCCAACAGCTGGAATTTATAGGGGCAGTTTTCGATACCCGATCCTGCCTGGTATCTTTGCCAGCTCACAGACTTAAAAGGTTAAGATCGCAAGTGTGTGTGATACTCTGTCAAAAAAAGGTATCAGCAAGGGAAGTTCTTTAGGCTCTGGGGTCCATGGCTGCAGCCATTCTGATAATTCCTCTGGCAAGGTTACACACGAGACTGTCACAATGGCTCCTATTCTCCCAGTGGTTTGCAAATCATCATCCCCTAAACTCACAGGTGCTCATAACCAGCTCTTGCAAGCAAGATCTCCTGTGGTGGATGAGGCCAGACACAGAACTTTGTTGTCGCCCCTTTCAGACCACTCAACCCAACACCACTGTGACCATGGACACTTCCCTGATATGGTGGGGGGGCCACTTTCTGGGAAAGACAGTCCAAGGCATGTGGTCGAGCTTACAGACCAACCTGCATATCAATGTTCTGGAGTTAAGAGCAGTGCTATTAGCATTGCAGGCATTACATCCGCTTCTTCCCCCTGGAACAATTGCAGTTTAGGCAGACAATATGTTAGTAGTCTGGTACATCAACAAGCAAGGAGGAACCAAATCCTATCCCTTATCTCTAGAGGCCATGAGAATTTGGCAATGGGCGATAGCTTCCGGCCGCTTTCTTCTAGCAATGCACATCCCAGGGAGTTCCAACGTGATTGCAGACAGGTTGAGCAGATGCACTCTCCTTCCACACGAGTGGTCTTTCAATCCCAAAGTGATGGCAGAAATTTTCAGCCAATGGGGCCAGCCCTGCTACGACCTATTCACCTCCCCTTCAAACAACAAATGCAGCAGCTATTTTGCCCTCTTTCCCCCAGAGGGGGAGTCCTTGGGAGATGTTCTGACTCCGGATTGGCCCATGGGTCTCCTCTACGTTTATCCCCCAATTCTCTTGATACCTCTATTCTTAAAGAAAGCCACTTGGTTGAGATGCAAGATGATCCTCATTGCCCCATTCTGGCCTCATCAAGTGTGGTTCCCCTTCCTCCAGCCTCATCTGTTATAGCCTCCATGGATGCTAGACACTCGTCCAGACTTAATTTCTCCCCCCAAGGGTTGACTCACCCAAACATGTCCAGTCTCATGCTGACGGCTTGGTTACTCCCCTTCCATTAGTCACCAGGCAGGAAGCCCTTTCCTCATCTGTTCGTAATATCATTCTGGCCTCCCATAAACCATCCACCAGAAAAATTTACAGAGATAAATGGAAAAGGTTTTCTCTTTGGTCTAAAGAATGGATGCTAGATCCCTTCTCAGTCCCGGTCTCTGTCATCCTTCAATACCTTTCTGAGTTCTTTGAGAATGGAGCATCAGCCTCTACCACACGAGTCCATTTAGCAGCAATTTCCAATTTTCATAACGGAGTACATGGCATTCCAGTTATGTCCATTTGCCTGTGCAAAACCCTTCTCAAGGGAGTGTTTCACAGCAGACCTCCAATTAGACGTCCCTTGGAGATGTGGAATGTCTTTCTAGTACTGCAGTCTCTCTCTCAACCCCCTTTTGAGCCTGCTGCAAAATGTGATCTCACATTTCTCTTATAGAAATCTCTCTTTTTGGTAGGTGTCACTTCAGCTAGATGGATCTCAGAATTACAGGCCTTATGCATCAAGAGACTGTACCTGATATTTCACAAAGACAGAGTATCTCTATGTACTAATCCATCCTTTCTCCACAAAGTGGTTTCTGATTTTTCTGTGAACCAATCCCTCGAGCTCCCAGTGTTTTTCCTGAACTATTCCAATAAAGGAGAATACTGCCTACACTCCTTGGATGTGCATAGGCAACTACGTTTTTACCTAGACAGGACTAAATCTATACGCAAGACAGACCAACTTTTTATTTCCTTCTCTGGCCCAAGGATGGGATATGCTGTGTCAAAAGCCACTTTATCAAAATGGCTCAGAGATTGTATTTCCTTTTCATACTCACGTACAAATGAGCCTAGACCTCACAATATCAAAGCACATTAACTAGAGCTATAGCAACCTCTGTAGCTTTTCACTCCAGAGCCTCTATGAATGACATTTGCGCAGCAGCCGATTGGGCTAAACTACACACTTTCATCAAACATTACAAGTTGGATATGGTCTCCAGGGGAAGAGCGGCCTTCGGCTCAATGGTGCTCAGGAATGTTCTTCCATAAGGGCCACCCAGGTTTCTCAGGTAGCTTGAGATTCTGTTCCATCAGTGATGAATGGGAAGAAGATTAAAAACATCAGATAAAGAAGTTATGTCTTACCATAATGGTCCATCTGTGTTGTTGATCTTTTTCCATTCATCACATCCCGCCCTCCATCCCCTACCAAAGGCTCCTGGTAGATCTCATGGGTCCTTGTGGTGTGTCATGGTTTTTGTGTAGAAATGTACTCTGCTTTATTTTTATATGTCTTATGCAAACTCGATCTGAGGTAACAGAAAGAAGGGCATTGTGGGTAGCAGCTTAGCTCGAGTGTTTTTGGTGTACGCGAGCTTGGTATTAGGCCGACACGGTTCCAAGGGGCTCGGAACCGAACCCATCAGTGATGAGTGGAAGAAGATCAACAACACAGATGGAATGTTATGGTAAGACATAAATTCTTTTTTTCTTGGTGCTGCAGTTTTCCTGATTTAAAGGTTGCTTTTGCACATTTATCAAAACCAAATGACATTCTTATATCATCTGAAAACGTTTTGACTACTTGCAGTTGTGCTTTCAGTTCCTCATCTGATGAGCTACACAGTTTTAAATCATTGACAAGGAGAAGATGAGAAGTCTTTACATTTTGCTATTTTCTAGGAGCCAAATTATAGCCATGGCCTAAGCTGTTAAGTAAACAGCTTAATGGGTTAAGGGGAAGACAGAATAGCAGCGGTGACAGAGAGTCACCCTGGAATATCCCTCTTTAGATTTTTATCCCCGGAATAATAATTTGTCCTTTATCATGACTTAACTGCAAAAGGGTTTGCCACTGTTTCATGGTCACTGTGATGTAATTTATCAGTAGGGTGTATATTTTACACTTTCAAGCACTCTTTTATCCATGAATGTGGGATACTGTCAAATGCTTTTTTTGTAGTCAATCCATGCCATACTTAGATTCTTCCCCTTTTTACAGTTATTCCCTTTAAGCATGCTCCAGTTGGATCTAAAGATTCCTTTAACTGCACCTGAATCATTTGTGCAAATTATTTAATATGCTTTGTTTATGGTCGTGTTTGTTTTGGAGGTTCCTGTGGTACAAGGTTTGATCTTGTTGAGGAACTAGGATGGCGGCAGTATTTTTTTCACTGAACAGTATGATGGGGTTTAGTAAACTCTGGATTAAGTACCATTGATACCAATAGAAGATAAAAATCTTTCTGGAAGTTGACAATATGCTTGAGAAACAGATCCAGTTCTCCTGACACTCTTGTCATTCTCACTCTTTGAGATTTTATCGCGTTTTACTTAGTAATGCTGGGAGCAAACTAGCAGAATGCAGCAAGTAGTCGACCCATATTGATGTTCTGTAAATGCTGTTATCCAGAAAGGGGGGTGTTCTCTTTTTTGAAGATAGTAATATCAATAAATATTACAGACGATTTGATGCAAATTGTCCTAATGCTTGCAGCCTTAGGACTGTCTGTCCCTAAAGCCAGTGCTCTTATACCCTATGCTTTTAGTGAGCACTCATAATTTCTGGTTTAATTATTTTCTCCTGTTTCTTGCCTTTACTCAGTTCTGCAATCCTTCTGCACAGCAATTTGCTGGTCTTTGAAACCTTGTGTTTTTTCCTCTGGAAAAAACTGCAGTGGTGCAGCAGTAGCATTGTGGCCTCACAGCAAGAGGTTATCTGGTTCGATTCTCGGCTGGAGTGCCTTCTGTGCGGAGTATGCATGTCCTCCCTGCGTTCATGTGGGTTTTCTCAGGGTACTCCGGTTTCCTCCCATGTTACAAAGGCATACATCAGGAACATTTCTCCCTGGGCCTCCACTGAAAACTAGCTCCATTCCAAGTCGGGCTTTCCCAGTAAACAAATGTTAAATAAATAAACACAACGTTTCCTTACTGTAGTGGGAAGTGAAATGTGGAAATGAGGTAGAGTTCTCAATGTGTTAGAAAAATAGGTCTTCTGTATTTGCCCATACCTTACTTGGATAGAAGGAAGTTTCTCTGTTCTCTGTGAGAGAGGTAGCTTTGAGCAGCCTATCTGTCCCTGGAGGAGTGGTTTCAGCCCAGAAATTAATAGTTTATTGGCCATTTTGGACTAATTTCTATCTCTTTCATTTCCCTGCTATAAAACCCACACTTGCAAGGTTTTTGTGCTAGTATACAGCTCAGCAAGCTCCTGCCTGGTGTCCTGCAGAGTCTACAGCAGCAGAAAGACAAAAGAGAAACTTTGGCGTGATTAAGTATCATTTTCCTGCATGTTCTTGCTGCCTTTAACTAATTCCACCTAAAATGCCAATTTTCTAGAGTTTCTGTGATTTAAAAAGCTTGTTTCAGCTACATATTGTACTTATTTTACTACATGCACTTTAACAAAGTCGTTTTTGTGTTTAAATTACCTGTTTAACTGTTGCAGGCTACACACTCAAGGGTGATAGCCATTTCTGTGCATTTAAGTGTTTTTTTGAATGTATCTGCTTTATTTTCTGGAAAAAAAACATAAAAATATACTTGTTTTCCTGCCTTTCTAAGCTAGTATAGTCCAGTTTTCAGGTTAGTGCTGAATTCAGGGCTGTGTTACAAGTTTCTGTGTTTGCCCATACCTTACTTGGATAGAAGGAAGTTTCTCTGTTCACTGTGAGAGAGGGAGCTTTGAGCAGCCTATCTGTCCCTGGAAGAATGGTTTTAGCCCAGAAATTAGTAGTTTATTGGCCATTTTGGGCTAATTTCTGTCTCTTTCATTTCCCTTCTATAAAACCCACATTTGTGCGGTTTTGCATGCTGGGCAGCGCAGGTTAGCTAGGGTATAACTATTCCCGTCTCCACAAAGTCTACTCTTCAATTTTTCCCTTGGAACTAGACAAACTTTCAACTTAAGCACTCAAACCATTCACTTCTCATACCGGCACTTGCGCAAAACTCATAGCAATCACTAATACACCTTAGCACTAGACACCCCCCCCCATACTGTAGAGAAGGACAAGGCTCTCTATTCGACCTTATCAGTCAATCAGTAAAACAGTTCACTGTATCTATCCAGGCATGTCCAAAGGGCAGTATCAGGTGTACTCTCTGGTCCAACTGGTGAATCTGGGCATTTTGAGGCAAAGTTACAATTGCCTCATGTACACAGGCAACCCTCTCCTCCTTCCACCAAACACTAATAAATGTGAGAGATGCAATTATACAGCCAAACTGGAGGCTAAGCTCTCTCAACCTAAGACTGGACCAAGCAGTCATTAGGAGAAGGGAATTATTTGCTTCACACCACCAGTCTCACATAGACCTATGAAACCAGCACCGGCAAAAAACACACATAAATACACAAAAACATACTCAGAGGCTCTAAATAAAAATCTTCAGAAGCAACAGAGACCTACAAAGCAGACATCCAAGCAACCTCCACCCCCCAACACAAACCAACACAAACCATGAAACACATACTTCACAAAATCAGTGTGCCACACAATCACAGCAGTTAAGGCAAAATAACATACCCAACACACTAGTAATAGGTGACTGTATAGTCAGGCACACTGACGTCCCACTCACTAGGCTGAACAAGGAGAAGGTTACTGTTAGCTGCCTGCTGGGTGCCAGGATCCGCCACATAACACAAGCACTCAGGTCACTCCAGAACAAGTACAAATATGACTCTGTCATTGTCCATGTTGGTGTGAATGACCTGAGCCGTACCTCCCTGGACTACATGAAAAGACACCTGGAGGAGCTCTCTGATCACGTAGCCCAGGCCGGTATGACCCTAACCCTGAGTAGCATCCTGCCCTCACCAAGAATGATACCATGGTATAGAGAAAAAATTATCAATTTCAACAATTGGCTAAGCTTCTGGTGTTATTCAAAGGGGATCCAGTGTCTGTCAGCCTGGGATGACATGCTCAACAAGCCACACTGCTTCGCTAGAGATAGCTTGCACCTGTCATCCTTAGGCTTTTGAATACTGGCCAAGGCTCTTGCCACCCCCATAGTGCCTTTTTTAGGCAAGGCTCAACCTCTGTCTAAACCTCAAAATGCACGCACTCGAGGCACTCCTCAGTATGGAGAAAATCGATATATGTGCAGTAACAGAAACCTGGTTTAAGGCTCCAGAGAGCACCCCAGCACTACCAGGCTACAACTCATGCCACACATTTCGGCCACAAAACCCAGACTGAAATACAAAAGGTGGGGGAGTATCCATATTCATCAATGATACCCACACCTCCAGGTTCAATTACCCAAACATTAACTGGGAAAACTACTCAAGTACAAACTCCCTTGCCCAACATTTTATACAATTTATAAACTCAAATGCCCTGGATCAACTGGTCAACACCCTCACCAGAGATGACAACATATTGGACCTGGTTATCACCAACATGGGCGACCGGTGTTCCACACCAGAGGTCAACCCCTTGGTGGTTAGATCTGATCATAAACGAATCACTCTGGATATCCACATTCCGCCACCACCCCTGGTCAAAGAAACCACCGTGAAAAACTTTTCAAAAGCAAACTTCACATTACTTAAACCAAGGTGGGAAGTTTCAAAGTCCCCATGCTAAAGGATGACGCTATCCAAGCTGCAAAATCCTTTACTAATGCACTCTACAGGCACCTACAAGAATGCATGGATTGTGCTATCCCAAACAAATCAAGACTCATTCCTAAAAGAAAAGGAAACCAGTCTGGTGGACCCCTGCCATAAACAAGCTATATAATAGAAGGAGGAAACTAGTACAGAAAAGAATAAAATCCCAAGAAGGGAAGACATCCCTGATCAGTATCAGCAAGAAACAACATTCTCTCATAAAATCATCCAAGGCTAGCTTCAAAAGAAAAATTGCCATGGACTCCAAAGATAACCACAAGGCATTCTTTAGCTATGTCAAGAATCTAAGTGGCAATTCTCAGATCTGCTCGGAGTTAGTGCAGAATGGCACAATATACACTGAACTGACCGATATAGCCAACATCCTGGCAGACAGGTTCAGTGCAAACTTCACCCCCCTTTCACCCCCAAAGGGCCCATAACTATACCAGAAGTATGTAGTGCCCCTGAAATCACAGACACTCAGGTTAAAACAGCCCTCTCCAAAGCCAAAAACACAGCATCAATGGGACCAGATGGTGTCCCAGGCTGCGTCCTACATGAGCTCAAAGATGAACTAACCCCTCACCTAAACACACTGTTTAAACACAGCCTCTCCACAGGCTAAGTGCCCACAGAGTGGCGCACAGTAACACTTATTCCACTCCACAAAGGTGGAGCCACAACGGACCCCGGGAACTATCGCCCTATAAGCCTGACTAGCTTGGTCTGCAAAGTTATGGAGTGCATCATCATGGATCTCATTAAAAGAGACATTGGAAACCTCCAAACACTGCACCCTACCCAGTTTGGCTTTGTTAAGGGCAGATCATGCCTCCTAAACCTGGTGGACTTCTTTGAGACAGTTACGAAGGCTATATACGAGGGAAAGGTGGTCCACACAGCCTACCTAGACCTTGCAAAGGCCTTCGACACCATTCCCCACTCAGGTATTATAGACAAGCTTACCAGCCTAAACATAAACCCCTAAGTCACGAGATAGGTTGCCAACTGGCTCATGGACAGAACCCACATGGTAAGAGTTGTGGGAGCTAGGTCTGACTCTAAACCGGATACAAGTGGCGTTCCCCAGGGCTCAGTCCTAGGACCCCTTCTGTTCAGCATATACTTCTCAGAGGTACAGGCAAGCACAGGAGGACTATGGCTGACCAAGTTCGCAGACAGCTGCAAACTAGGGGCTATAATTGACTCTCCAGCTGACACAGAGATCCCCCAAAAGGGTCCCACTAAGACAGATACCTGCTGTCAAAACCATGGCCTCAAGCTAAATGCCAAAAAGTGCATAGTCATCCCCTTTGGAAAAAACAAAGTACCCACAAATTACCACATAGGTGGTAGCCCCCTAAATACGGAAGACATAATAAGGGATCTGGGAACCCAAGTAGATAGTAACCTCTCCTTTGATAATCACATTGCCAAAGTGGTTAGAAAATCCTTCTATGTGGCCTACCTAATCACAAAAGGGTTTGCATCCAGATCGAAAGAGGTAATTGAGTCCCTGTATGCATCACTCATCAGACCCACCATAGAGTACAATGCCCCATTTGGTATGTACCTTACAAGACACCTGTAACAATTGGAAAGACCACAGAAGCACCTCACCAA
The DNA here is from genome assembly GCF_019279795.1 of Protopterus annectens. Lineage (NCBI taxonomy): Eukaryota > Metazoa > Chordata > Ceratodontiformes > Protopteridae > Protopterus > Protopterus annectens. The sequence goes on from NC_056743.1 coordinate 1,764,104,085, forward strand.
GAGGATCACTGGCCTCAAGCAGATGCCCTATGCAACTCGACTGAAGAAACTCCAGCTGTACTCGGTTGCATACTGTCTACTCAGAGGTGATCTCTGCCTGACATACAAGGCCATGTCCAACCTAGAATTGATGGACATGCTCCACCTAAAGAAAACCATATCCCCTCGAGCCAATTGTTCCAGGGATCTAAACCTCACCACAACAATAAATAGGACATGCTGGAGGGATAGAGTCCTGTCCCAGAGACTTCCCATGCTCTGGAACAAGATTCCAATCTACATTAGGCAGAGCTCCTTGCTAACCCTCTTCAAGAGAAACCTTGATGAGTGGATGGGAAACAAAAAGCTTACCCCAGGGATCACTTCAATGGCTCTGCTGGACAGAGGCACAGGGAATTAATCTAATGGGGTGGCGAAAGCCAACACATTCTGGCTAGGCTTATAAATGACTTCGGGCAGATAGCCTAGTACCTACCTATGAACCTATGAACTGTCAGGTCAGTCTTACTTGGTGCTGAAGATGTCATCAATATATCTATGATATCACCCTGTCATTTTAAGGAATTGTGAGCTGTATATTACTTAGACCGCCCAGACTGCCAATGCTGTGTTGTCAGTTTTGGTGCTATGACTGCACCCCAGTAATACCTCACGTTTGTTTACTCCTTCTTTTATTAAAATAGAAGCAGTTGTTGGCTAACCAAAAACAATAATATTGAAGGATAACACATAAATCAGAATAGTTTCTTATATCAAACTCTAGGTGTCATTATAGATAAGTACCTCAAATTTGACCAGCATATCATATCATTTCATGTCATATCATATCATATCATAGAAGTAACCACAAAACAGCGCACCAAAGCTAGGATCACTCTACTCAGTAAAGCTTTACCTCATATACACAGCAAAAATAAACATTTCAACAGTCTATTTACTTACAGCTTTGCTCTCTGCCTCTTCTGTACTCTCTAATCTTGGCTCCAACCAAGCCAAGATGCTTGAGAGATGATGCTACAACAAGTTGGCTAAATCTGCAGCTAACCAACCATATAAATCACACCACTGCATGGTGCTCAAACAGATAAACTTGCTAGCACTCCCCCATGCTCTCACACACTCACAACTAGTGATAACCTATAAAATAAGCCAGTAAAAACCTATTTTTATCGTTTTAAACTGTAACAAATGGCTTCTGCAGTTTATACCACAGAAAGAGACCTAAAGTACGTCAATTCAGAACGCAAATGCATTTCTGAATGACAGTAATGCATTGAAGACCAAATGGCATCTACTGGTCATGCCCCCTAATGTTTTGCCCATGGGGCAGTTGTCCCCTTCACCTAACTCTAGCATCTCCAAGTCAGTGTCCACTCCTCCATGTTTGATCACAGAACTGTCCTCCTGGAAGGATAACCAAAGCACCCCTGGCTATGTGGCTTTTGGGTTCTCCTCACTGAACACCCTCTCAGCTACCACAGAATGTGTCTTTACCTTGGCTCAGTGTAGCATGTTGGTAACATGCTTATGACGCTGCAGTGCTTACTTGTGGCCCTCCCCAAACAAAGTTAATATGCTAGGCTACTGTTTACCACACTTGTCAGCACCACCTTTCTCCAACAAGTGTTATCTATGCACCCTAAATGCCTGTAGCAAAATATAATTTCTAGAAGGAATTAAACTGTCCAGCTTCTACCATCCACCTCATCCTCCACACATGCAAATATCTTTAAAGATATTCCCCAGAGCTAAAGACTGCAACAGCTGGTACTGGAAGGATCAGCTGTAGGTCAAGTGGTAACCTATTTATACCATTCTATATTTAATGGGATAGCTATGGGGGTATGGCATACGATAGGTGGGGGGCATATACGTGGAGTGTACTTGCCACACATACTGATACATATGTAGTCCCCACAGGGCTCATCCAGTTAGTTAGGACCAACAAGTATGTATAAGGTAAGGCAATCATGTCTTCTGCCAACATTAGAAAACACTTTGGTTAAACGCCAGCGGAATGGACGTACCCCAGTACGGTAGGGAGATACATATGTATGTATGTATGTAGGCATAAAACTGTCATGCTCAAAACTATAAGTCACGATATAGATTACATCAGTCATATCCCAAATATACACAGTAACAAACACGTACAGGAACAGGATGTCTTGACACCATGGGATGCCTTGTTGCTCGTACAATCTACATACAATACACACACAATACACACATGTAGGCATACATATTCATGTTGCTTTTTATAATGCATACTCCAGTGCAAGGGTGCTTAAAACAGCATACCACACACTTTCAAATTACTTTATGCCTTCTGAGGGGGTCTACTTCAGTACAGCAAATGATCAGATGATCGAACGCTGTTAGGTCGAACACTAAGTGTCGAACTGACAAAATAGCAAATGAACAGCAAATTTTTTTGCGTTTAAATGCATTATTTAAATATAATGCATTTTATATGTTTAGATGTTGTATAAATTAGGAATTAGCACTTTAAGTTAAATGATGCAATTAACTGACTTAATTAATTGAATTTGTATATAACTTCTGAGGGCATGGTCCAGAAAGTACTGTTTATAAGAGCCACGTCTGATGAAGCGGTTGATTGTCCGTGAAAGCGCTAACGTTTTTTGTTTGGTTTGTTTTTAAATTAAAGAGTCTAGTTTTTTTATACTTTATACAAGTGATTTTTTCCGTATATTGGGATACAGTGAATCTATTGATTGAGTTTCCATCATTTTGCTGCCTGGAGATTTTGTATTTATACTTACAACTGTTCGGGGTGCTTGTGGACTTTGTATATATATATATATATATATATATATATATATATATATATATATATATATACACACACACACACACACACACACACACATATGGGTTCACTTTATAATTCCGAAATCCTGAAATATTGAATTTCAAAATTTCAAGATCATAAAGCCGAAACCTTACAATCCAGAAAACCCCAGAAGCATGAATTTTAAAATCGTGAATCCTACACTAACCATACACCACACACATACACGTATACACACCTTCCCCCACACCCAAACACACAAACCTACATTACATACAAGCAGGGGGGCAAGCACCCCTGCACCCCCCCATGTTGGTGGCTGAACCCCCCCCCCCACACCTCCCCTACTTAAATATACTAACTCCAAGGTCACACTACACAGACAAACACATGAAAACACCACCACACACCTACATTCCTCTCGGACACACACATCACAGTCACAACACACACTGGCACACACTAAAGCCTCTAATCAAGACCCTTAAACATAAATACTTACCTGAACTTCCACCTATCCATTCACACACCGCAACACCAGAAGCGCTACTTCAACATCTCTGAACTTCGGGATTTTGAAATTCGCGCTTCTGGGGTTTCGGTGTTCTGAACTTTTGGCTTTATAATCTCGGGATTCTGAACTCGATATTTCAGAAGTTCGGGATTATAAAGTGTATATATATATATATATATATATATATATATATATATATATATATATATATATATAAGAGAGAGAGGAGATCTTCCCAAATCTTTGATCTAGCATACAAAAGGGAAGCATGCCAATAATGCATGGAATTTTATACCTTTCTGTGCCACAAATAGACCAGTTTTGTCATGTTGTACAAATGTGTATAAATTTCTTTATTTTGTGGCCTATGCTTGCCTCTCATTGCTTGTGGCCAAGAGCTTGGGCATACCTGAGTGAGTATTGGCATTGCATTATTTTGCAGCTACATGTTGTGCTACCCGAGATCCAGAAATCATGTTGTAAGCAATTATTTGGTTCCTTGAGAACATGACACCATTTTGTGAGGACAGTAGGAAGAATGACACCATGTGCTTGTGCCTGTTGGACAGCTCCTGTGTGATGCTTGAGGGAGTGCATAATTCTGCTGTGTCTCTTTCATGGCTAGTTCATAAAGCAGCTACTAGGCCCCCGTGATGCTGCCTTCAAAAACGTTCATAGCTGGTATGACCTGGTTGATGTGTTCACCCCAGCCACTGGCATCACCAGGACAGGGTAAGAGTGCAGGCATTGCAGGAACAAGAAACTAAGGGTAATGCTGCTAAACGCCTGAAGTCTTAACCTCAAGATGCACGCACTCGAAGCTCTCCTCAGTATGGAGAACATTGATATCTGTGCAGTGACATAAACCTGGTTCAAGGCTCCAGAGAGCACCCCAGCACTACCAGGTTATACCTCATATCATGCTTTTCGGCCCCAAAACCCAGACCGAACCACAAAAGGAGTTTCCATATTTATCAAGGATATCCACACCTCCAGGTTTGTGGCATTGCACAAAGTATCAGAGACCATCCATGTGCAACTGACAGTGGGCAAGACTGCTTTTCAGTTTATAGCATCCTACAGACCACCCTCTCTAAGTCAGGAATTCCACTCGGCTTTCCTGAAAACATTGGAGAACATGAAGATCTCTCCGAACACCATTATATTGGGTGACTTCAACTACCCAAACATAGACTGGGAGCATTACTCAAGCCCCAGCACCGGTTCCTGGAATTTATAAACTCAAATGCTATGGAACAACTAGTCACCACTCCCACAAGAGGGGAAAACATACTAGACCTGATCATTACCAATATGGGGACTCTATGCTCCATACCAGAAGTATATCCCTCATTGGTAAGATCAGACCATAAATTAATTTCACTGGATATCCACATCCCGACCCCACCCCCAGCCCAGAAAACCACAGTGAAAAACTTCTCAAAAGTGAACTTCACAATTCTCAAAACTGAAGTGGAATCCTTCAAGGCCCCAGGGCCAGTGGAAACTACGGCCCAAACTGCAGAATCCTATATAAACCCATTCTACGGACATCTCCAGGAATGCATGGATCATGCTATCCCAAACAAAATCAAGACCCAGTCATCCAAAGGCAGGCGTCCAGTCTGGTGGACCCCAGCCATAAATAAACTGTACAACAGAAGAAGGAAGCTACTACATGACAGAGCAAAATCCCTAAAAGGGAAGGCATCTCTGATCAGTACTAGCAAAAATTACGATCCTCATAAAATCCTCCAAGGCCAGCTTAGAGAAAAATTGCACAGGACACTAAAGACAATCATAAGGCTTTTCAGTTATGTTAGGAACCTGGGATGCAACTCCCAGATTTGTTCTGAGTTGATTCTAAATGACAAAAATACACTGAACCCACAGACCAGGTTCAGTGCAAACTTCTCCACCTCCCCCAAAAGAGCAAGTATCTTTCCGGCAGAGTGCAGCCACCCAAACATCTCTGATGCTCAGGTGAAACGCCCTCTCCAAAGCAAAAAACACTGCTTCCATGGGACCAGATGGTGTCTCGGGTTGCGTCCTACATGAATTCCAAGAAGAACTAATCCATCTCAGCCTCACTACAGGATATGTGCCCAAAGAATGGGGTGGCACCTGGGGACCCTGGAAACTATAAGCCCCATAAGCCTGACTAGCCTAGTCTGCAAGGCTATGGAAAGGATCATCATGGAACTCATAAACAAAGACATTGGGGACCTACAGACACTAGATCCTACCCAATTTGGCTTAGTCAAGGGCAGATCCTGCCTTTTGAACCTGGTCGACTTCTTCGAAACAGTCACCAAGGCCATAGATAAAGAAGAAGGTCCACCGCAGCCCTATCTGGACCTCTCAAAGGCATTTGACACAATACCCCACTTCGGCATCATAGATAAGCTATCCAGCCTAAATATAAACCCCTATGTCACAAGATGGGTCGCAAACTGGCTCAAAGACAGAACCCACAGAATCAGAGTTGCTGGAGCCATGTCAGACTCACGGTCGGTCAAGTGGCGTCCCACAAGGTTCTGTCCTGGGACCTCTCTTGTTCGGTATTACTTTTTTCTGAGACAGCGTGTGGGGGGAGTATGAGGGCTCACCAAGTTAGATGACTGCAAAAACTGGCCATGTCGACTCTCCAGCTGACACAAACATTCTTCAAAAAGGTCTCGAAAGGATAATAACTGGTGCCAGAGCCATGGTAAAAAGCTATGCCAAAAAGTGTATATAGTCACCTGGGCAAAAACAATGTGCCCACAAATTACCACATAGGTGGTAACCCATTAAGTACAGAGAAAGTAGGGGGGATGGGGGGACCCAAGTTGATAGCATCTCCTCCTTGACAACCACATTGCCAAAGTGGTTAGAAAGACCTTCTTCACATCTAGATCAAGAAAATCGTCGTCCCCTTTATTCATCCCTCATCAGGCCCATCATAGATATACAATGCCCTTTGGGATGTACCTTACCCAACACCTGCAGCAATTAGAAAGATCCCAAAACTCAAACAGATGCCATATGCTGCTAAAAACTCCAGCTAAACTCAGTCGCTCTACCGCCTACCGCGCCGCAATCTATGCGACCTGACATATAATATGTCCTACCCAGAATTAAAATGACATCTGCACCTCAGTAAATCTAAATCCCTTTTAGAGCCACAGCGCCGAGGGACTTGAACCTCAGCACAGAAATAAATAGAACATGCTGGAGGGACAGATTCTTCATAGGGCTCCTCTCCTCTGGAATAGGAAATTCAAATTCATGTAGGGCAGAGCACCTCACTGACTCTCTTCAAGAAGAATCTTGATGAGTGGATGGGGATTACTTCCTTGTCACTATTAGACAGAGGCACAGTAAACTAAACTTTAAAGGGCTCAAAAATCAAGGGGTGGCGTGGCCAAACACAAATCGGGCTAGGCTTAGTATACTCAATCAAGGGGTGGCGAAGTAAAACACAATCGGGCTAGGCTTATAAATGCCCCAGGGCAGATAGCCTAGTATGAACCTATGAACCTATGATCTGCAATGATCTACTCCTGATAATCTCCATGGACAGGAAGTGGAGGTTAGGTAATATCTCAGTGAACAGTATTGCAAGTGGATAGTGTTGTATTTTCTTTTCTTTTTATCCTGCTTTATGTTTGAGATTTGCCTTGCAACCTAGCAGGTATTTGTAAAGGTCAGCTTAAAAACTATATATGCACTGTTGCACGGCTTTTCTTTGTGAGGTGGAGTTGTTGGTTCTTGACGGTGGTGCAGTATAATGTTACATGCAAACTACATTTAAGGTGACTTTCTGCAGGGACCTCTTATATGTTGGGGTCATGCTGCACCATTTCACAGTGTTGGCAGACTACATGATGTGTCCCTTTGTATAACTGTGCCATTTTCTGTGCAATATGTTAATTTAAGCAAACGAGACACACATTTTCCCTCTGCTAGTCACACAAATAACGGGACATACATTTCAGACTGTGACTTAAATCTGTTTTCTGCATCTTACCTTACACTCTTTCCATTTGCTGATGTATCCTTTGTGTTTCAGTATGATCAAAATGTGACATCAATTTTATTGACAACTACATGAGACAGTATGGTCTTGCAGCGAGATATGAGTAGTTACACACATGCACACTGATAACATTCTGTAAATGCTGTCAATAAATAGTAATATAGCTCATCAGGAAAAATTCTGTAGATGCCAAGGTGTTACTGGAAACGTAGTTGATCAGGTAAAATTTCAGTAGATAGCAAGGTGAAAAAATGGTGCTAAAAAAGGAAAATTAGACCAGGTGCTGCTATTTATTGAAACAAAATCAAGTTAAAAGTACCTAGAAAGCAGTAAACATTAAATTTAGTTCATAGGAAGGTAAGTCTGTGGTCAGTGAAGGAAAAGATCCTGCACCCTAGAAAGTGCATTTTGGGGGGTGTAGAGGAGGGGAGCACTCTACCTGTGAAGGCTGGGTAGGGCAGATGGGCATGGCAGACTGTATGCCTTTACTAAAGGTTTAATTTAATGAACACATCTTAATTGCAGAGAGAGGTACACCAGCACCTGTGAATGTTTACACACAGGGAGAGGGAATACATATACATTTGAATGTGCACTTAGAGGGAATACACAATTGAATAACATTTTATTATTTGAAAAGCATAAAATTAATTTCAAGTCACTATAGGACAGCTTTTTTTATGGGGACAGGACACTGTCAAACAAACTAGTTACTCCTAATGCCCAAATATAAAATGTTGTCCCTTGAGAACTGTACATCCCCAGGATCTTGTGTGTGTGTGTGTGTGTGTGTGTGTGTGTGTGTGTGTGTGTGTGTGTGTGTGTGTGTGTGTGTGTGTGTGTGTGTGTGTGTGCGTGTGCGTGTGCCTCTCTCTTTCTCTGTCTGCCTCTTCAAGTTTCATTAATCTGCACAGACTACTGGACTAGTCCAGCAAATTAACTGTAAGAGGTGTGTCAGGTAAGATAATTGATTGCACACTGTGAAAAATATCTGTAACGGAAATAAGTGAAGTATATAAGCAGATGCCCTACAGTAACATAAAGATACGCACACACACACACACACACACACACACACACACACACACACACCTGCACTTTAGCCCACTTAATTTTCATAGTGAATTGTTAAAGATTTCCTTCAGCCTTGCTGAAGGAAATGAAGACATTGATGAATTTAGAAATGTTTCAGACCCAGTCACCACTCTTAAACAATTGTAAATGCTAGGGTTACACTTTTGAACACTTTTGTCACAAAAGCAGTGAGATGTGTTTATGTAAATTCTTACCTAATAACATAATATCCTAGCAGCTAAACTAGAAACTCTAGTAAAGTTAACTTTAAGCCACTTTTTATTGCCTTTTTTCAGGTGAGGTAAGAAAAGTCTCACCAATAAAAGACAGAAGCATCTAAGATTATATCACTTGAATGCTCAGTGAGAGTTTTGTAGGATGAATGGATGGTCACAGACAAACTAGATACCTCCAGTGACCAAAAAATAAGTTGGAGGGGCAAGTTGGCATAATGGTTAAGGTCTTTACCTCACAAATACAAGGTACAGGGTTTGATCCAGACCTCTAATTAATGGTTAGGCCTGTAATAGTCTAAAGACCAATAGCCTAGTGTTTATCTAGTACAGGCAACTTTATCCTTAAATATTAAAGAAGCACTATCACATTCTAAGGAAGTACAGATCTCTGGATCACCAAATAGGCTATGTTCTACATTCTGTCGATGACCCCGAACAGTTGAATGATGAAAAGATGATTGAGACAGAAACTTTGCTTTCTCTTTGAGTAGTTTGAATGGTAGACTGAATAACAGTAATACAAAATAGCAATCTATGAAAAGATGTTTCCTCCATTCACATTCTGGCTTCAGTGCTGCTTTTTCTCAGTAGAGGAAGTGGCCTTATGTTAACTCCATCATGATCATCAATACATCTCCTAATGGATGGAGTGTAACTGGGATATGAAAAGGATTTTGGAATTGTCCACAAACGTTCAGAAAGTAGCCTCCTCCCCACAAATGGAAGCCACGGAGGGTGTTACTCAATGCAACTGTTTCAATGTATTTTAATCACTGTGCTGAATTTACAGTGCTTTGATTAAGCAGCTTAAATGTGAGAAAATAATTTAAATCAAACAAGTAACACAATAGGCTACTTTACTTGTTCAGTTGAAAAGATTGTCACATTTAAGGTTATTATGGATGAGCACTCCAGACAGAAATACAAACATTACTTGTACAGTATACATGGTTTATGCCTGACTATATCCCAGTAGTATAATCAACATGAGCCCATTAAAATAATCTGTACTGTTCTCTGAAAGGAACTGGTCCAGTGAAGGAATCAGGTTACAGGATACATTTTCCACAAATTCCTGCAGTGAACAAATTCAATATCAGGTGACCTGTATGGGTCAGACCATATAAAAACAGTGAATCAGACAGTAGCTGGGCCAGGACACTGGCTCAACCATCAGGACTGATATAACCTCATCCAATCTGACCATAAAATCAGTGAAAAGTCCCTAATATAGGTAGCCAAGGATACCTCAGCAAAGCCAAAAGCTCATTGTCTGGATAAAGTTCATGACAAGATCAATGAACTCACAATGCACCAAGTTGCTAAAATCACCCAAAATTAAACTTGTGTTATGTGCTAGATAGTCAAACAGAAAGAGCATGATGCTTTGCAAAAATGTTACCACATTCACATCATCATCATCATCAACCCCCTTTTATCCATTTTCTGCATGGTGTCAGTGTCGCATCAGCTATCACCACTGTATGTGAGGAGAATCTTGTAATTTTCTCCTATCATAAGCAAATATTCAAAAGATACGATGGCCTCCACTATCAATGTGAGGCAAATCAAACCCAAATCAAAACTACATGGCTACTTTACTACTAATATTGTCCTTCTGTGGAGACTGTATTTCTCATGCAACCAAGACTTAATAATAAACACCAAATTAGTAATGCACATGTCAGAAGGAATACTGGGCTTGTTGGAAACACACATTACATTAAATAATAGTACCTTGAAGGAGGCCAGCAGAAGGCAGGTTGTATCTGTGTGCTGGTAATAACATACCAGCTCTTTTTACCAGGTAGAAATATAAAGGAATCCTGACCTCGCTGATTTCACCTTAGGGTAGTGTCTGCTCACAATTGCTGAAATATGCCCACCCAGGGTGGGCCTGTGACGATACATTTCCTAACACTGCCTGATAATGTTTCAAAATACACAGTCTCCTGCATAACAAAATAACAAGGGTAGAGAGAAGGCAAAGCATGCCAAATAGAATATGTCTGGTAGTTGGCAAAGAGGATTAAGAAGCTGTCAACAAGCTGCTTCCTGTGGTCCAGGATACAAGGTTTGATTCCCTCAGCTTCCATTGCCTCACTGTGTGAATTTGAGCAAGTCACTTAACCAGACACTGAGTCTGAAAAAGGTCCATGGCGATCAATGCTCTGCCATGGAAAACAAATACAAATAAATAGACAGAGGGATGTACAACGAGTCCTATCATATTTAAAATGCACTGATATTGTAAACAAAAAGAAGAAATTAATCTAAAAATTGCACTGCAGTCATTCTCACAATTATGGACAGATAATAATGAGATGTACTGCAAGTAAGTTGATACATTTGAGCCCTGAAGTAACCCAGTAGTTGGTCAACAGCAGAATGAGATCTTAAGGTGTCCAAGGCCTAGTGTTTTAGTAATCTTCCAATAAAACGACATGTAATGCAATATCAAGAAGCAGTGATGTTATGGCAAAATACAAGGGCGAAAATAGACATAAGAACATTATATGGACTGGTCACAAGATGAAAAAACAAGGGCGAAAATAGACATAAGAGCATTATATGGACTGGTCACAAGATGAAAAAACAAGGGTGAAAATAGACATAAGAACATTATATGGACTGGTCACAAGATGAAAAAACAAGGGTGAAAATAGACATAAGAACATTATATGGACTGGTCACAAGATGAAAAAAACAAGGGTGAAAATAGACATAAGAATATTATATGGACTGGTCACAAGATGAAAAAAACAAGGGTGAAAATAGACATAAGAACATTATATGGACTAGTCACAAGATGAAAAAAACAAGGGTGAAAATAGACATAAGAAAATTTAAATGGAATGGTCACAAGAAGAAAATAAGAGTGAAAATAGACATAACAACATTTCGGTCCACTTCACATGACTTAAAGCTCAAAATACTGAAATTCATTTGACTGAATGTCAGAATACTGAAAGCTTACAATGCTGAATTGCAAAATACAAAATGGCAGTGTGTACAGTACTTTAAGGTAAGTAAAGTGTATATGCCCCTTTCCCCACTGTAGTGCGATCCCGGAGTTAGTATATATAGTTTAGGGGTTGGGGGGGTGTAGCCCCCCACATTGGGGATGTAGGGGGCATAGCGCCCCAGCTATTTTGGTTTTATATCATATGGTATCTGTTAATAAGGTAAGTAAGTAGCTTTTAATTTTGAAAAGAGTTAGTTGTTGGTTTTGTAAGTGTTCATTTTTTTTGTTTATAGTTTTCATTTGGTGAGATGAATCGTTGGTGATATTTGTGTGGTTTATTTGGTACTGTAAACCTAGGTTTTGTGAATGTCAATGTTATTTGTGATGAAATGTTTGGCATTCATGGATCTGTGCAATTTTTGTTATGTTAAGCAATTCACAGATGAAAGGAAACACAAGTCATGTCTATGGCTTAACATTTTGCAATTCAGCATTGTAAGCTGAAATTGTATTCTATTGTTTTGTATTGAATTGTATTCTGAAATTCAGTCAAATGAGATTTCAGTATTTTGAACATTTGGGATTGTGGACTCAGTCAAATGAATTTCAGTATTTTGAGCTTTCAGTCATGTGAAGTGGACCCAAACATTTAAATGGAATGGTCACTAGACGAAAAAACAAGGGTGAAAATAGACATAAGAAAATTTAAATGGAATGGTCACTAGATGAAAAAATAAGCAAGAAAATGTAAGTAAAGTCACAAAAAATGAGAATGTGGGTGATTAGATGTTGAGTGAGACTAGGAGTAATGCTGCTACAGGCAGTTAATTTTGTGATACGCAGGGATTGAGGGGGGAAATAACTTTCAGACATCAACAAAAAAAGAGAAAAAGAAAAAGAAATTGAATGTATTGTATTTTAGATCTCTGCCTCAAGGCAAATGACATCTCTGTTGCACAACACTGCAGACCAAACAATGTGATCTTTTAGTCATAGTACTGAACAGGGAGACTTAACTGAAACCACAAATAATGCTTTGTCTAGTTATCATTTGTTCCAGTTCAGAGAGGGAGATTCACTCTCCAAACTAAGATAACAAATACCTGAATGAAAACCGAATAAACAGTTTTCTGTTTATAGTAAATTGCATTTTCGGACACTTGCTCTGCATCTAATGAAACAGTATGTCAGAGTGCTGAATACATGTGATTCTGTAAGACAACAAATAAATTGGTCTAGTCACTGTGTGTAAAGAAGGTAGCATTGTCATTTCTGATGTCTAAACATAACCAGTCTTACATCAGTATTAGGGAAAGTGGCACAGGCCAATAATGTTGCAAGATATCAGGCAGTATGAATTCATTAAGAGAGAGGGGCACTTGCCTTACATATCAGAAGAGTTTTTTCAGCTACATGACCAGGAGTAGGGCTGATTGCATAGACTATGAGGCTAGGACAGCTGCCAACTCTACAACATCTTTGGATAAAGGAGTTAAAAATAATTACTTTAGCAGACTCACTGTGAGATCCTAAGTGACGCACTACACGCGGATGACAGAAAAAATGAGATGAACAGGGCATGCCTGGGTGATTACAATGCTTCCCAGTGATTTATAGAGCTTTAAAATAAATCAGCTCCTATCTCATGTGTTCTTTACTGACACGGAGTAATAGCAATATTGGCATTAGGGTGCTTCACATGACCAGTGAGGTAAACAAAATATTAGGAGACTGTGTCAAGAGTACTGCAGAAGGGTTCTGAATCAAAATTACAAAAGTATTTACTGAGGATCAAGCCACCTGGTGGAATCACAAAATCAATAGGATGATCATGGCAAAAATTAGGAGGTGCAGAACCCAGCAGGATAAAAGCACTTTCATCAAACTAAAGAAACAACTCAGAGGACAAAAAAAGTCTACCAAAGCCAAATCTGAGGAAAGTTTAGCTTCCCAGGCCAAGGATAAACACTAAGCATTATTTAGCTATGTCAGCAGCCTCTAAGGCAATACACAGTTGTGTGCAGAGCTCATTGTAAATGGAGCCACCTATACTGAGCCAGAAGATATAGCAAACCTACTGGCTGATAAATTCAGCTCCAAATTTACTCCTCTCTCCCTCTCAACCTTCCCTCAGGAAATAGCAAATATAACTCCCCCTACTATCACTAGGGAACGTGTCCTTAATGCTCTCTCTAAGACCAAGAACACTGAACAATGGGCCCAGACAATATCTCAAGATGCCTTCTAAATTGCATGAAACATGAGCTATCAGGGCCTCTGGAATTACTATTTAACTGTAGCCACCAAATAGGCTTTGTGCCTCATGAATGGTAAAAGGCAACAGTCATCCCTCTGCACAAAGGTGGGCCATCTACAGACCCTGTAAACTACAGATCCATAAATCTCACTAGTCTTATATGCAAAGCCATGGAAAGAATTATTATGGAGATGATCAATAGCGATATAGTAAACCTCCAGATACTGGACCCAACCCAGTTTCTTTTTGTAAAGGGAAGATCATGCCTACTCAACCTGGTGGACTTCTTTGAGAAGGTCAGCAAAGCAATGGATGAGGGCAAAATTGTTCACACTGCCTACCTTGACCTGGCCAAGGCATTTGACACAATACCCCACTCGGGCATTGTTGGCAAACTCAAGAGGTTAGGTACAAAGCCGTATGTCACCCGGTGGATAGCCAACTGGCTCACAGACAGGACCTAGGAAGTTAGAATTGGGGACTCCACCTCTACAAAGAGGCCAGTCATAAGTGGAGTCAGGAATCAGTGCACTCTACTCCTACTCTCACCAGGATCAGAATATAAGCACAGATTCCAGGCTGTCACCTATAAAGCAGTTATTAGGCTTTCAGGTGATCAGCAGTCTCCAGGAAATAATGTCCTGTACTCCTTCTCTCACCAGTAGAAAACAGAAGCACTAATCCCAAGATGACTACTGAGAGGCAGAATGTGGAGTCTACAATAACTGGCGGTCTTGCAATAGATGCTTAAAGGTAAGATGAAGAAAATGGTTTATCCTAAACACTGCACTATTTTTAAAAGAGCAAGATAGATTGAAAGGGGTGGGCACTTTTGTATTCTGGCACTATGGAATACAGTAGGACGGCCAATAATTTTAAATAGTTGAAGGGGAGTGATTTCACAAAATGATAATTTTGTGCTTACTCACACCAGCCATAATAATACCACAATAGGACATTGGAACCAGAAACACAATAATGAGGATGTGTTGGATGAAGAAGATCAGCACAAGGCAGAAAAGCTTACCAAGAAATTTCTGCAGCAGCTTGATTTAGTGGACATTGCAACATTATACTGGCAGGAAGGAAGGACGCAGGGCTACATATATTATTCACCTTGGCCAAAGTCATGGCCAAAGAAATGCAGAGGACACATATCTAGAAAGCATGCAGATTTTATAACTTGTATAGTGGTCGGCTACCTGGATGTTCTGTGATTATACATAATGGAAGGCTGAGCTCCAAATTCAGGTTGAGCCCAAGATGAGGAAGCATTTGAGATTTCCATAATGTACAAGTAAGATAGAAGGGATAATACAAAGACATGTTCAAAGATTAGTAAATACTAATATTAGAGACTAGGAAAGATGTAAATGTGGGATTGCACATGAAATTCATGAAATAGACAAGAAAATGCTAGAGAAAAGGCCCAACAGCAACTGCTTTATTTACAGTTGAAAGCTGCAGCTTATAGGCCAAAATATTACTAGTGAGGAGACGTCTACTTTTGACAAATCAGTCAACACATTTAAGAGAAGGAAAGTAACAGAATTTTAAAGAGAATAAAATCAGTATAAGGTGTATACATCTCAAATTCCTCAAGAGGTCTCAGGGCTCTCATGATACAACTGCAGCAGAAGGAACACAAGATGGCAATTTGTAGGCTTGTAAACAAACAGGTAAATGAAATATCTCACAAACCCTGCAGGCAGTAATAATATTAAGGGTATATATAGGGGTTTATATCAGACAGAACAAGACCTGACAGTAACTGAGGGCTCTATTCAAAGTTGCTTTACTTAAGTCAAATCACACTACAGAAACTATCTAAGGACAAAGTGAAGGAGTTAGTAAAAGAAATAACAGAAATGGAGATAGTAAAGGCATTAAGGAGACAATTAACAGGGAAGTCCCTGGGGCTAGACAGGATCCCACTGGAAGTGTGAAAAGTAGGTGGTACCTGTATGATAGAGATTTAGAGGGTTTCTATTGAATGAGATAGTAGTAAGGCTGGAGATACCCCCATCATGGTAAAAGGTGTTGATTTTTCTCATCTACAATGAGGGTAAGGATCCAAAGATGTCATCTTATTATTTCCCTTTTTTAGTACTTTACTGTGATTATAATTTATTTATGTTAATTTTAGCAGCCAGGCTGAACAAGATAGCCACCTCTTAATAAATACAGATTATAGAAGTTGTATAGAGGGAGATGGGTCTATATTAAAAGATCTAATGTTTAGGTGATCGAACACCTAAACATTGATCTTCTAATATTGAAAGCAAAAAATGGCGAATGGACGATTTAACACAGGGAAAGTTTTCCCTTGACCATTCACCAGATTTTGCTGTTTTGTGTACTGTAGAGCGATCTCGGAGTTGGTATATTTAGTTAGGGGTGGCACAGTCCCCATACAAAGCCCCTCACCTACTTTGGATGTAAAGTTATTTTTTTTATTTTAGTGGCCAATGGACATGTTGCCCTGGGACATTTGATATTTTTAGGTTCGATATTAGAAGATCGATGATTAGGTGTTCGATTTCCTGAACATTCGATCTTCTAATATAGACCCAGGGAGACTCATAGTAGATAATCTAATGAGAGGTCTCACGATTATCTGAAATGCCCATAAAGACCACCATCCAGTTAGGTCAATGTGCTTAGATGTGGAAAAAGTTTTTGACCAGGTTAAATGACAGTTTCTCCTTAAGGTTTTGTAAGCAATGAATTTCCTAACTGAATTCATTAAGCTGTGTATAAGACTTTTGAAGAGACAGTGGCCCAAGTTAAATTAATAGCTTGTCTGTCTGAGGAACTTCCCATCAGTAGGGGCACTAGACAGGATGCTCACATTTCCCTCCACTTATTTCTTACCACTGGCAAAAATAAAATTAGAAATTACCTCATTTGGGGGTAACCCTGGGTTACTTTGAAGCTAAAATGAGCTTTGTTTGCAGACAACATCATTTAACATTGTTAAACCGAAAGGAAGACTCACCAAAGTTGAGCCAAAGTGCTCAGGAGCAGCACTGGCATGTTCCGTCATATGTCCTTTACCTGATAGAATGTTATGGCAACCAGTACAAGGAAAGAAATAAGAAAGGTGGGCAAAAAGCCCTGGGTCACTAGGGAGAAACTGATGCTGCCCAGGGACATAGGAGGAATAGCAGTCCCAGAAAGAAGGCTCTATAGTAAAGCTTTTTATACAATGCCCAAATGTTACAATACATATTGAGCCAGGTGGAAAGCTACAATAGTAGCAAAGGGGCCAGATATTGAAAGGGTGGACTTGCACCCATTAACATTGGGATATAACTATAAAAAATTCAGTAACCTCCCACCATAATCCAAACAGTTACCTTACCTCTGAAACAGGAAAGTTAATTTCAATCAAATCACTGCAACAATTAAACAGGATCTTCTTTCCAAAGGGCTAAATACAAGTTATGAGAAGGAAAAGACAGGAGGCTGGTACTGGTCCAAGAAGCCTACAGCTATTTTAAATTTGGTATGACCTGAAAAGGCATGGTGAGACAAAAAGATGTTAAGAGGAACACAGTATGCCAGAAAAGAAACACTGTCAATTGTAAGGTTTATTACAAAAATTAGCCCTGATCAGCTGGATGACCTTGGGATAGCCAACTATAAAAAAGGGAAGAGTTAGAGTGGGACGCATGGGACAGAGTCATCTAACAGTATGGAATGCCCAGGGTATGTTATGTCTGAAGAGGGGCATACTAGACAAGGAGAGAGGGTAATGTGAGCATTTCTTAGGAAAGTACGTTATACAGAACTACTTGCATAGTCATCAGAATGCCAAAGGAAACAGTTAAGGCTAGAAAATATAAGATATTATTGTGAAAATGCCAGCACAGGTTTTTTTTCAATATACTAAGCATGCTGGTGAAAATGTTCCCAGAGGCCAAGCTGTGTTGATGGAGATGCCAGGATAAGAAGAGACAGACCTGGGAACATATCTTTTGGGACTGAGGGACACTTGTTAACTTTTAAACTGATTTACAGATAGATATTGCTCAAAGAACTCTCAGGAGTTAATATTACTGTAACAAAGAATCTATATTTTACAGGAACTTAGGAAGTCTTTCACTTCAACAGCCTGCTAAAGAACCTGATCTGAGTAATAACACTGACAGCAAAAAAAAGTAATAGCCAGACTGTGGAGTCAAGCTCCAAAGACTAAGTGATTTAGTGAAACAGGAGGAAGGGATGTAATAGTGGGGGATGGGGCTAGAAAATGGTTACCATGGCAATGGTATCTTGAGGAGACCAAAAGTTAGAGTTAACAGAACCCCCCCCCCCCCCCCCCACAGCAGTAAACTATCATAGGGATTTCAGAGGCATCTGCACAGCCTAATGATCCAGCAGGATTCAGGATAAAAATTTTAGAGAGCTGCTAAATGATCTAGAGTGACCATGGTAGAAGTAATATAAGACAGAGTAATGTAGACTACAAAGTGCTTAATAAATGTTATAACAAACAGATTATAGGATAATGTAACAAACAATGTTTAGTACATGTGTTGTGTACTGGCAATTACTGGCTTGTTCTTGTATTTAAAAAAAAAAGTCATCATTCTGAGTAATGAACGTTTGTAATCTCTAAGTAGAGACACAGATGAATGTTCCAGATTTGCTCTAGTCTTTAGAAAAGGTGGATCTGGAAATTCTTCAAGCACTGTGGTTTGGTGACATTCCAGAGTCAGTGGTGAATACTCTGGATGGAATGTGAGCATTCAGATCAGGCAGTGAAGTAAATGTCAGATGTTTTACACAACAATCCAGGAAATGCAGACAACAGTGATACTATCAGACACTGAAAGGTGACTGAGATAAGGAGTACTAAGAAATGGCAGAAAGTGGTGAAAACCTTTGCTAAGACTGTAGTACCATATGCTGCTCCCAACAGAAAGATATTGTTTTATCCACTCTAGTATTAAAATTACTTGTTTTGCAAGCAGAAAAATATAATGGCAACAAAGCCTATGCTCAAAGAAGTAACATATAATATGTAATTTGACTTTTTGAAATATATATTATAGCTTGAGATAGAACAGTATAAAAACACAGCAGAAGAAGCAATAGCATTTCATGCTAATGATTTAAATGTTAACAGCTATCAAACAATACAAGTGATTTTTTGTTAAGCAGATACCTCTATGGAAAATGACATTAAGGCTTTTTCTGAAGCTTGTATGAGATAAGTCAATGTATTTGTAATAAGAGTAATGAAGTGAGAAAATGTATTGCTTGTGAAGATTATAAAGTGATAGCAATTGTTGAGTCTTGGAACTCAACTGATTTGTGCTTTCCTGGATATAAAAAATATGAATGTGTGAGAGTGAATTTAAGAGGTGGGAGCTATACTTGTTTTAATTCATGACTAAATTATTTCTAAGCTGGTATTGCAAAATAACAGTTTGGAAGCTATGGTTATAGAACCATATGAACAAAAGGAAAAAGAAAGGTTAGTGGTTTGTTACTGTTCTCTCAGTATGAATAATTTACATCATGATGAATTTTTAACATATTTAAATAATTGTTTGAAGTAAGGTAATATTCTTTTGGGAGATGTCAATTACCCTGATTTTGACTGGGGCAATTTTTCTTATACTTGTCACATCTCTCAAATCTTTTTTGGATATTTTGTGTCTTAAGGATATAAAACAGATGGTAACATTTAACGTACATGACGTTATGTTACTTGATCTTGACCTAACTAATCGAACAGGACTGATTTCTGATAATAACACTGGTCTGCCTTTGGGACGATCTGACCCTAAATCTATTAGTTTTATTTCAGAAAGAAGATTACATTCAGTCTAAGAAAATGTTACAATTTTAGAAAAAATTAATTATAAGGTAGTTAAGGAAGGAACTTTTGAGGATTGCATGGGGAAATGTAAAGATAATAGAAGCATCTAATTGTGGATATTCAGTTTTGGAAGGAGTTTTATGTAAAATGTAAAAATGATGGCGAGGAATAAAGATCAGAAGGACAAAATGTTGCATTATTAAAGCTTTATAAGAAGAACAAGAGGGTGTTTAGACTTTATAGGAAATATCCCCTCAAGATTATATAAAGTTAAATTGAATAATATAGGGAAGGCATTAACATGTAAAATTATGGAGAAAAGAACTAATTATGAGAAAAGGTTGGCAGTGAATTCTGATAGAGAGATGTAGTATAGGTATATTATTCATTCAGAATTGTAAATGAATTTAATAAGCATTTTATAACATCTGGTAATGGTAACATGTACAGGGTTGAGTCATTTAGATCCGCTAGATATATTTAGTTATGAATGCCTAATAATCTCTGAGGATTTAGTAGTTAATGCCTTCAAGAAAATTAAAAAAGTACTTCAAGGGGACCAGACAATATTCCACCTATTATAGTTAAGACTTTAGAGAAGGAGTTAATTCCTATATTATTTTATATGTTTAACTCCTTTTTATATAAATGTATTGTTCTAATTCATGTAAACAGTCAAATATCACTCCAGTATACAAAAAGGTAGGTGTAAGGATGGAAACAATTATAGACCAGTTAGTTTTACATCCGTTATTGATAAGTGTTATGAAAGATGCCTATTAGAACGTATGTCACTATATAGACAGAAGAGAAAAATAGTCAATATTTATCCTCAAACTCAGACTATCCTTATTGAATTCTATGACTTGGTGACTTATACAATAGACTTGGATTTAAGAGTCTTAGTTATATTGTTAAATCTGACTAAGGCTTTTGATGTTTTGCTTTATCCTGAAATATATGACATTTTAGTAAAGGATAATTATAACTCATATTCAATAAACTGAATCACAGACCAGCTAAAGGGTGAATCACAGTCAGTAGTTATCAATGGATGTTGTTCAAACTTAATTCCAGTACTAAAAGAAGTTCTGTGGGTTCTGTATTGGGATCAGTGTTGTTTAATATTGTATTTTCTACATTTCCACAGAATATAGTAAGTTGGTATAATAAATATGCAGATGATTGTATGCTGGGTTTGTTACTTAGTGACAGTAAGGATTATGAATCTATTAATAGCTATTTGGTTGAAATAAATGACTGGGCATTAAGTTTAGATATTAAATTTAGTATGAGTACGAGTTGTTGTTTGTCTTTTGGCTTTTTCCCTTTAAGGGGTCGCCACAGCGGAACTCTGGTCTGCTAATGATTGGCAGTAGATTAACGTTATGTATTTTGGAAAGCATTTACCAAGATAATCACTATTATTACAAGGGATGGAATTAATAAAAGCTGACTTATATAATGACTTGGACATTATGATTAATTTGGCTTTCTCATTTTCAAAGCATGTGGATTTAGTTATTTCAAAAGTTATGAGGCAGTTAGGCATATTGTTGAGAAAGATTACATTAAGAGAAGGCCAGTACTTAGTATAATTATATACAATGTTTGTTAGACCTTTTCTGGAATATAATCATGTATTTAATTCTTATAATTTAGAACAACTGAACAGGTAGGAATCAGCACAAAGAAGGTTTCAAACAGTATATCCTTATCAAACATGCGTTATTTTGATAGATGTAAGATATTAGGTCTGTTTATTATAAATCATCTTTTTTTTAGAGGTAAATTGATAATGGCTTGTAATATAATTCATAATGACATGGTATCGGCTATATGAATCTTACAGTTAATAATATTTTAAGAACACACATAAATGCAAGCTGTTCCCTTAAGGTTACAAAATGTAGAACAAGAACAAAAGGAACATTTGTGACCCAGAGAATTCCAATATTATGGAATAAATTGCCATTACAGATACGTTGTTTACCATCATTTAAGGTATTTTAAGGAGAATCTTGATAAATGGTTGGGAGACTGGGTTTATGATCCAACCTTCCAGGAATCATTGTTCCTAGATGGTCTTCAGGCCTGAGCACTGTGCAATGAATATATGAACATATGAAATTCTACAAAAATTAATGATAAATATGGCATCTGTACTGTTTGATGAGAAATTGTGAAAAAGAATTAAGAAATGAGATGGGAGGTATGGTAACTTTATAGTCAAAAGCATTTGGTAAAGATTAAAAAAAAGACTGCATATTCTGTGTAATGCAAAGTGGCATTTTTAGATAAGAATATAAATCACAATGATTTGCAAAGGCAGTATCTACTGCTGAAAATGTATTTTTCCAGGTGTGAATTGTTAAATATTTTGCTCAATTCATATTTTGATGAACATGTGGTATTGGTCTTTGTGCAAGATTGCGATGTTTAGTTGTGCAAGATTTTTGGATGGTGGTGTTTAGTTAGTTTTTCCTTTACCCACTTTTGTGTGATTTTGGAGTTGGTGTATACATATAAGTAGCAGGAGGTGTGGGGATTATGGGGTCTTGTCTTTTGCAGGGAACAACGTCTTGTTGTTTCGAACCTCTTTTGACTATTTTCACAGTCAAATAAATGTTTTGATATTTTGTGATTCAGCAGATTCAGTAATAATAAAACATTTTGATATACACAATGTATACAGGAGGACAATTTTTTGACAGAGAGTTTTATAACGCATATTTGTGAAATATGGGGTGAAAATATTGAAATGCAAATGAAAAAAATACTGAAACAATTGTTTCGGGGCCATAGATGCAGAGTGAAAGACAAGGAAGTAGGAATGAAGACTCAGGCATAGCTAAAACCAGAAATAACTAGAAAATTCAAGAGTTATTCTAAATGAAAGTAATGTTATCTATATGACGGTAATCCATAGGCTGCGTTGCAATGCACTAGGAGCGCTGGTTCAGAAGAGGAAAGTAAGGAAGTAGAAGAAAAAGAAGGAAAGCCTATAACTATCAATGGGTAGGAAACGGGAAAAAAAGAAAAAAAAGGATACAGGAAAGCAAAACGAGACTGAATAATGAAAATTAGTATCTTAAACATTCTTTAAATGTAAATAGTATTAAAAAACACCACCTAACTCCAGATTGATACACTTGCCAGAGATATCAGCACTTTGATAGACAATTCCATATCGTTTGTCCACCATGCAGCAACAGTAGACAGGAAATCCATCTATCTAGCCCAATTACTAACAAAGGTATCTCATCCAGGTTAAAATAATTTATCGTTCCTCTAAAGTCTGTTCTGATCAGACCAGCTCTAGATTATAATACCTGTTTTAGGCTGTAACTATCCAAAGACACTTTGAGTCTAAAATGACTCCGAATGTTTCTAACTAAAAAGATCACTAGACTAAAGGCTCTCCGTGACCAAGTTGGGCTTGAAGTTCTACACCTACATTCTGTCTTACAGACTCCTTCCCAGTGATTTATGTATAGCATTCTGTACTGTTAAGGACCTAAACCTCCTTGATCCCATATACCTAGAGGAAGCAAATGACCGCAGAAACACTCAAACTAAACATTTGAATACCTATCAGCAAATAATTATAGCATGCTGGAGGGTCAAATGTATTAGTCATCTCTTGAATAATTCCCATTTACATATAAAACAGAGTGATACCCTTGTTTCCTTTAAGGCAAACATTGACAACTGGATTGGTGCCCATACATTCATTCTAGGTGTGACTTGTTTTGCTCTCCTGGAGGCAAGAGTCACCTTATTAGGATGGGTATTAGCAAGGTGACCATGGCTCATGGACTGGTCTTGCCTTGTAAACTCAATGAATCTAGGAAAGAAAAAAAATAGGAGTTGAACAACAGTGTTTAGTTGGATAACAGAATAATAAGTTGATGCATCTATACAAGGCACTTACTTAAGACATTCATTTATTTAGAAGACAAGAAAAATAAAAAAAAAATACAGGAAAATGGGTGATATCCTTTGGCATTCAAACGTGTTTGCGGTATTGTCGTGGGAAAGTCTCTTGTATAGAGTTTGTAAATTAGGTTGCAGTACAACAGCAATCAGGACAATCATATAAATATAGATATATATATATATATATATATATATATATATATATATATATATATATATATATATATAGACTGTGCAAATTAATAGGGTAAGATTAAAACATTTAATGTTTATTCTCCAGCAGATGAATAAGGAAGAGAAGCAATATTTGGTCAAATACAGAATTGTGTAAGTTTGAAATAACATGTTTTATGCATGTGTGAGAGATGTTAACTGTAAATTGAGACTAATATCTGGAAAGAAAGATATGTGAGAAAGATGAAAGGTATGAAAATAAAATAATTAATGATGCTGTGTGAGAAAAGGAAGATTTATCATGAAGGAAAATAGCCACTGAAATAAGTTATATTATTGGAACTAAGTGTTTAGAGCTAAGCAAAAAAAAAAGGTAAGTCTGGATTTTTCAGATCATATGGTTTTCATTGACGTTGTAGGAGAAAAAATGATTCAGAAAGTAGAAAAAGGGTTTGTTAAGCTTTAGGCATTAATTCTTTCTAAAAATAAATAGAAGAAGATTTGATGCATTACGGCACAGTCCTGCAGACCATAAGTTATTCTAATCCGATTCAGTGGTCGGCTGCATTTAACTGGAAGTTGAAAAAACAGTATGTGTCTATGCAGGTGATTAGAATGGAAAAAGAAGGAAAGGAAAAGGAAGCATTAAATGAATTACACTTAACTTTAAAAAACGCAAGTACGGTGGGAGTTACCATGATAGTTAAACAGCTGTTTAAGATAAGAAAAGAGATATGATAATGTCATATGTATTCATTAGTCATCATGCACTATGAGCTGTGCTTTTTCCACATGGCCCAGGTCAGTGTTGACAATGGCTCTTGATCCAATCCTCCAACCTGCTTAACAAATGTAAACTAAATAAATAAATACATTACAATGTCGAAATGATATAGATTACATAGAAGGCAGTTATATGACTGCATGCTTGACAGCATGGAAGAAAAGAAGAGAACACTCATTACTCTGAGAAAAGGAAAAAAAACAGAATAAAGAGTATATAAAAACATCGGTAAAAGAGAAAAAGGCAGAATCTTATAAGACAGGATGAAATAATGGCCTTTGTGGAAGAGTATGTATTGAATAAGTTTAGAGATACTGATAACATAAATAAACATGTTAAAATCAGTGGGTAATGTCAGGATGTTGAGTGAGAGAAATTTCTAAAGGAAAGTAGAAAAGGTTTAAAATGAATAAAAAAAGGTATCTTTGTCAAAGATGAAATGAATGCAAGATTTACTGAAAAAGTGAATGACATTCTACTAAAAGTAGTGTGGTGTATGTTTAATGAATGTCTTTTAAGTGAATGATGATTGATAAGCTATGTAATGGATTAATTAAATGTACAAAGTTAAAAAAGTTACTTCTGGGATATTATAAGTTGAAAACCATTGGTAGTTATAGATTATAAGATTTTAGCCGTATTACTTTCAAGACATATTGACAGAAAACTGTATAATTTATTCCAAAATTGTACTAGGTGGTATTTCAAAAAAAGGATTTGAAAAAAAAAAGATATTAAAAGTCTTCTTTGGTGGACTACAGAAATAAAGAACATTTGTAGAAATTTTAAGGGTTTTTAGTGTATATTGATTTTTTAACCCATATATGCTATGTCCACTGATGCCACTACTGAATACTCTGGCTTATCCACTCCCGTGATGGGGTATCCAGTGACAGGCCCACTTATTCAGTAGACATTATGGCAACCGTATGACCTATTTGATTTCTGACTGGGGCAAAAGCCCTTTCATCCCATTCACTCCGTCAGAGGTAAGAGCCAGGTGTAAAGGAGCAGGGCATCCCAGCAACCTTAGAGGCAACCATCCCAAATCTATGTACAGGCCAGTGTCACGTGTATTTTTTACTGCTGCTGCTGTAGGGAGGATCATATATACATATAGGTGTATACCAGGCTAATGAACCATGGAGGTCTTTTAAAGCATAGCCATGCATCCCAAATCTCTGAAAAATTCTGGTACACTTGGAAAGTGTAAGCAGGGACTTGGGAGATGAAACATTTACAAGAAGGGGCCTGGGTGATGAACGATTTACAGGTTGCCTGTATCCATTAGAGACACAGGTGCCAAACCAGGGATGAATTTCTTGTTCCCCATCCAGTTGTCCAAGTGATACTTGAATTGGTTTAGGGAGGAACTCTACTTCATGTGGATGGGGATCCTGCCCAGAGAAGAGATAGTCTCTGGGATGCATACTTGTCTATCCAGCAGGTCCTATTTATAACATAGGCAAGGTTTCATCTTTAGAATGGGTAATTCTGGTGCTGTTTTTTTGCAGATATGCAGGAGGTCCATCAGGGTGAGACCCAGCAGTACCTTGTATAACAGGCATAGATCTCTCATCCACAGATTGTAGGAGACAGAATACAGGGATGAGGCTTCGAGGTGGTCAGCATAGGACATATTACTTCTTTGTATTTCTTTAGTGAGGAATATCTGTGGATGTTCCAGTTGTTGGATGTGCCTGGTTAGGTACATACCAAAGGGGGCATTGGTCTCAATGATAGGTGTAATGAATGCTGAATACAGTGGAACAATAACCTCCTTGGACCTAAATGTCATACCGTTGTTTATAACCAGCATAACATAGAATGATTTCCTTACTACTGTAGACATGTGATCATCAAAGAATAGATTACTGTCTACATTTGTCCACATGTCCCTGACTACTGAGTTGACTCTTCGAGGTGTGTTGTCAATATGATAGCTGACAGGGGTGGATGACTTCCAAAAGGATATTATTATACATTTCTTGGAATTTAGTTTTACTCCATGGCTCTGACACCAGTTACATATCTGTGGCAGCCCTTCTTGGAGAGCATTAGTCTTGGCTGGGGATTCTATGACTGCTCTAACTCACAATTATCTTCAAATTTGATCAGCCAAAGGGTCAGCCCTTGATGTTGGCTATGACATCAAATAAATAGGTGCCAAAAAGGAGAGGTCCCTAGGACTGATCCCTGAGGGCCTCCACTTGTGATTGGCCTCTTTGTTGAGTTTGACTCCCTAATTCTAACTTCCAGGGCCCTGTTTTTGAGCTGGCTGACTATCCACTGGGTGGCGTAAGGGTTTATACCAAACCTCTTGAGTTTGTCAGTAATGCCTGAGTGGAGTATTGTGTCAAATGCCTTGGCCAGGCCAATGTAGGAAGTGTGAACCATTTTGCCCTCATCCATTTGATCTTCTCAAAGAAGTCCACCAAGTTGAGTAGGCATGACCTGCCCATGACAAAAGCAAACAGGGCTGCATCCAGTGTCTGGAAGTTTCCTACGTCATTACTGATCCTTTCCATTATAATTCTTTCTATGGATTTACATACAAAACTAGTAAAACTTATGGGTTGGTAGTTTCCAGGGAATATAAATAGCCTGTCTTTGTGCAGAGGGATAGTAGTTGCTGTTCTCTTTTTTTGAGGCATGAAGTCTGTTTGGAGGCTAACATTAAATAGTAATTCCTGAGGACTTGATAGGTCACGTGTCATGTTGCTTCATGGGTTCATAAGTTGTTACTAGGCCAACGACCACTAAGGCCCTTACAACCCTAACTGCATACCTCAAACTATTTGGGTCCCAAGTATCATACTACGGGGGAGGGGCATGTTAGTAGGCAGGTAGCTAAATATTTGTAGGGGAGGGGTGTTAGTTAGGATAATGCTTTTCTTATTGACAGCCTTTGTCCATAAGGGACAAGGGCACCAAACTAAGGGTAAAGTTACAGTTTCCCATCGAATTGTCAAGTTTTTTTTTGAATAGGGTCATGGATGAACTTTGTTTAACATGGATGGGGAGCTTATTCCAGATTGCGGGGTTCCTTTGAGACACATATTTGTTTCTCCAGCTCATTCTGTTTATATCACAAGTGAAGTTTAGATTTCTGGATCTAGTTTTTCTGGTGCTGTTTGTTTTGTGCATGTGCAACAGATTCATCAGATCAGGCCTGAGGAAGCCCTTTAAGCTAGGCAAAGATCCCCTCTCAGCAACCTGTAGGAGACT